>NW_015415102.1:0-1692 GCF_001527695.2 Protobothrops mucrosquamatus | reverse complement strand
CTTCTTCTTCTTCTTCTTCTTCTTCTTCTTCTTCTTCTTCTCCTCCTCCTCCTCTTCTTCCTCCTCCTCTTTCTCTTCTTCTTCTGCTCCTCTTCCTCTTCCTCCTCCTCCTCCTCTTCTCCTTCTCCTCCTCCTCCTCTTCTTCTTCTTCTTCTTCTTCTTCTTCTTCTTCTTCTTCTTCTTCTTCTTCTCCTCTTCTTCCTCCTCCTCCTCTTTCTCTTCTTCTTCTGCTCCTCTTCCTCTTCCTCCTCCTCCTCCTCTTCTCCTTCTCCTTCTCCTCCTCCTCCTCCTCCTCCTCCTCTTCTTCTTCTTCTTCTTTTCTTCTTCCTCTTCCTCCTCCTCCTTCTTCCTTGTTCTTCTTCTTCTTCCTCCTCCTCCTCCTCCTCTTCTTCTTCTCCTTCTCCTCCTCCTCTTCTTCTTCTTCTTCTTTTCTTCTTCCTCTTCCTCCTCCTCCTTCCTTGTTCTTCTTCTTCCTCCTCCTCCTCTTCTTCTCCTTCTCCTCCTCCTCCTCCTCCTCCTCCTCCTCCTCTTCTTCTTCTTCTTCTTCTTCTTCTTCTTCTTCTTCTCCTCTTCTTCCTCCTCCTCTTTCTCTTCTTCTTCTTCTCCTCTTCCTCTTCCTCCTCCTCCTCCTCCTCCTCCTCCTCTTCTCCTCCTTCTCCTTCTCCTTCTCCTTCTCCTCCTCCTCCTCCTCCTCTTCTTCTTCTTCTTCTTCTTTTCTTCTTCCTCTTCCTCCTCCTCCTTCTTCCTTGTTCTTCTTCTTCCTCCTCCTCCTCCTCCTCTTCTTCTTCTCCTTCTTCTCCTCCTCCTCCTCCTCTTCTTCTTCTTCTTCTTTTCTTCTTTTCTTCTTCCTCTTCCTCCTCCTTCTTCCTTGTTCTTCTTCTTCCTCTTCCTCCTCTTCTTCTTCTCCTTCTCCTCCTCCTCCTCCTCCTCCTCCTCTTCTTCTTCTTCTTCTTCTTCTTCTTTTCTTCTTCTTCTTTTCTTTTTCCTCTTCCTCCTCCTCCTTCTTCCTTGTTCTTCTTCCTCCTCCTCCTCCTCCTCTTCTCCTCCTCCTCCTTCTCCTCCTCCTTCTTCTCTGCGTTCCTGTTCTTCACTGACTAAAAAACTGGGATTTTCCAGTCGGGCACTGATGTATCTTGCTCTGTTCATCCCCAGCTTTCATTCTTCGGCAGCCCATTGTGCTCTTGGGCACATGTGTGGACCACAGCTGCAACGTCCCAGGGTCATGCAATGGCCACTGGCGACATAAGGTCGTAAAATCAGGCATGAATTGCTTAACCACCACTTTGCTTACCAGTGGAAATTCTGGTCCCAATGATAGTCGTACGCCGAGGGTTCCCTGCATAGATACGCTGCCCCTTTGCCATCCATCCATCCTTCAGTCTGATACTCGGGGTGGGGGTGGGAGGTGGGGACAGGCCACGTGGGATGGCCATTTTTGATGACAGCCCTTTTCTTCCCCTCTCTGACTTCAGAAGCTGCGAAATGAAATGGATCAAGAGATCCGAGTCCACATGGAGATCGAGGCTTTCCTGAAGCAGCAGCAAACGGTGGGGGACGACTCTAACCTCATTCCTCTGAAAGGAACAGAACGAGAGAGTTGGAAGGGACCTTGGAGGTCATCTAGTCCAGGGGTTTGGTATCCTTGGCTCTTTTATGACTCGTGGACTTCAACTCCCAGAATTCCTGAGCCAG
>NW_015415101.1:0-1692 GCF_001527695.2 Protobothrops mucrosquamatus | reverse complement strand
GTGGGTCTCCTCAGGGTGCCGTCGGCCAGACAGTGCCGGCTGGCGACCCCAAGGGGGAGGGCCTTCTCTGTGGGAGCTCCCACCCTCTGGAATGAGCTGCCCCCAGAGATCAGGGTGATCCCTGATCTCCCTTCCTTCCGCCGCGCCCTTAAGACATGGCTATTTCAACAAGCGGGACTGGCCTAGGGCAATTTTTAGATGGGTTTTAATTATATTTTAATTGGACAAACATTGAAATATTTCTTTTTAATTAATTTTAACTTTGTAATTGTTATTTATGTATTTTTAATTGATTGTCAGCCGCCCTGAGTCCGCAAGGAGAAGGGCGGGATATAAATTTAATAAATAAATAAATAAATAAATAAATAAACTGTATTTTCAGAGCTTTCAGGGAGCTCTACAATAAAATCCATAGAGATCTCTCTCCAGGGTGCTGAAGGGCTCACCACTGGCTGTAAAATTCCCTGCGTCTTTCCTTGCCATCACTTAGTTGCAGCACACGTGGGGCAGCTCGCCACATAGTTCTCTATGTCCTTTTTCAAAGAAGGCCAGCAAAATTGCCTTTTTAGTAGATGTAGAGTTTTAACAAATCCAAAATGTCCCGCAGTCTTAGAATCATGCCCAGCTTGCATTATTCTCAGTCTTAAACTTGCTGGCATGTATAGTTTCTCTCCAACCCAGGCCAGGTCATCTTTGATTAAGCATAAGTTCTTACGGTTCTGAAACCACTCATCAGTCTCTAGTGCTTTTTTGAAATCCTGGCATGCTGTTCATTTATTGGCTTCATGGTTTTGCTCTGTGCTTGAGTAGTGACAGGCGCTGCAAATTGCTTAGGAGGCATAAACATCTCAATTACTTTTGATTTAACACTGTTATATTGTGGCATTCTAGATAAAGCATTTGCTAAGACGTTCCTCCCCCCAGGGAGGTAATGGATTGTAAAGTTAAATCGGTGGAAATGTTGGGACCACCATGCTTGTTTAGGGGACAATTTCCTAGGAGTTTTCATTGCTTTCAGGTTTTTCAGATCAGTCCACAGTTGGAATGGTATTTTGCTCCCCTCTAGGAAATGTCTCCAGCTGAGGAGAGCCCATCTTACAGCATAGACTTCCTTCTCCCAGGCTGCCCACCACTGCTCAGTTTCAGAGATTTTTTTAGAAGTATGAGCACAGGGTTGCAACTGGTCTTCCTTGTTCCTTTGGAGTAAGACTGCTCCTATGGCCACATCGCTAGCGTCGGCCTGAATGACAAAAGCTTTCTCCGGGTCTGGGTGCTTTAAAACCAGCTCCATAGAGAAAAGTCTCTTTAACTTCTCAAATGCGGCTTGACACTCCCCCATCCACTTCAGCGGCTGGCTGGGTTTCGGTTTGTCTCCTCCCTTCGTCTTTAATACATTCGTGATGGGGAGTACAATTTGCGCAAATGAGGGAATGAACTGCTGGTAAAAATGTGCAAAACCTAAAAAACTTTGCAGCTGCTTTCTAGTACAAGGAGGAGCCCACTCTAGGACAGCTTGTACTTTCTCCGGGTCCATTTCGACCCCCTTACTGGAAATGCGGTAACCCAAATAGTCAATACGATCCTTGTGGAACTCACATTTAGAGAGTTTGGCATATAGCTTAGCAGAGCACAGCTCTAACTAATTTAACGTGTTCTGCCTTGGTTTCCATGTAGATCAAGATGTCATCAAGG
>NW_015415100.1:0-1692 GCF_001527695.2 Protobothrops mucrosquamatus | reverse complement strand
CCAGTATTTGAGGGACTGCCACAAAGAAGAGGGCATCAAACTATTCTCCAAAGCACCAGAGGGCAGGACAAGAAATAATGGTTGGAAACTAAACAAAGAGAGAAGTAACCAGGAATTAAGGAGAAAGTTCTTGACAGTGAGGACAATTAACCAGTGGAACAGCTTGCCTTCAGAAATTGTGGGTACTCCATCACTGGAGATTTTTAAGAAGAGACTAGATCAGCGGTTCTCAACCTGTGGGTCACGACCCTTTTGGGAGTCGCACGAGCCTTTCACAGGAGTCGCCTAATACCATCGAAAAGCACATATTTCTGATACTCTTAGGCAGGGCTTGTCAACCGCCTTCTCTCCCCCCCTGCGGCGGTGCCTCCCTCCCCCCCTCCGTTCCACCTCACTTGTTTGTGGAAAATATGCTGCTTGGCGGCAGTCTGCACAAACTCTACCAAATGTGCCCTGCAGGGGGTGCATGAAGAGCGCAGGTGCAGAGCAAGGCCCCGCCCTCCCCAGAGACTCATTGTGCAGCAACCGGATTGACTTCTTCTCGTGCACGCAGGTCAGCAAAGGGGAGGCCGCTGCAGATCCAACTCCTGCGCCCATCAGCTGGTGACCCCTGAACTTGCGCTTGTCAGCCGGTAGTTCTGGTGATGGCCGCCGGTCTCCTTTGCCACCCCACCCATTCATGTCAAGCCCGCTGGGGTTTGACAGGGAGAGAGGGAGGGAAGGAGGAAGGGACTCCTCCTCTCCTAAGCTTCAAAACATTATCGGCTTCTCAAGGGCACCACAATCCTCACAAAAGTGGTGGGGAGAAGCAAAGGGGTTGAGAAAGCTCGCGGTGGGCTCGAAGGAGCACCTGTCAGCATTGGTGACAAGAAATTCCCCACAAACCCAGGGAAGGGTTGGAGGAAAGAAGCCCCCTTTGGGAGGAAACCGCCACCTTCTTCTCCTTGGCTTTGTGCTCTTCTGTTCCTCGGCAGCCGGGCTGCCAAGCCTCTGCTGGCTGGAACTTTCTTTCCTTCCCTCCTTCTTGGTTTCTTCCTCCTTCCCTCCCTCTCCCCTTGTCCCTTCCTTCCTTGCTTGCTTTCCTTCGCCTCCCTCTTTGTCCCTCCTTCTCTCCCTCTTTCCCCTTGTCCCTTCCGTCCTTCCTTCCTTCCCTCTTGTCCAGGATCAGGGTGAGCCTCTACAGCTGATCCACACTTCTTCAGAGCAGCCCAGAAGCAGGTCAGCTGTAGCAGCTCTCCTTGGCTCCTGCCCAGCAAACTTGCTCGAACTTTGCTAGAAAACATGCTGCTTGCTAATTTAGCAGAAGCGCGAATCAGCTGTAGCCTGGCGAAGCTGTAGTCCGGTGAAGCTGAGCAAGTGAGCTGGATGGAGCTCTCCTCTGCGTCTGTCTGTGCACAGGCAGGTTTGGCATGTCACCATGGCCACCGGCAGCAAAGCCACCAGCCACGCTGGCGGCCTGTCCCCCTCCCCTTGTCCTTTCCTGGGCACGGAGGGGGGAGGAAGGAAGGGATGAAGAGGGAGGGAAGTAAGGGACAATGAGAGAGGGAAGGAAGGAAGGAACAATGGAAGGGAGGGAGGGAAGGAAGGAAGGGACAAAGGGAAGGAAGGAAGGAAGGAAGGAAGGAAGGAAGGAAGGAAGGAAGGAAGGAAGGAAGGAAGGGAGGAAGGAAGGAAGGAAGGAAAGGAGGGAGG
>NW_015415099.1:0-1692 GCF_001527695.2 Protobothrops mucrosquamatus | reverse complement strand
CTGCTTTTTCTTCTTTCTTCTTTTATATAAAGTCCACAGTATATATAAAAGAAGAAGAAAAAATGTACATTTGTAAAAGGGGGGGGGAGAATTTACTGCTTTTTCTTTCCTTTCGGCACCCAGCCAGGGTGGATCCTACATGTTAAATGTGAAATTTAATTGATCACTTTTTCCTCTTTTTCTGCACCCTATTTTTTTTTCTTTTTTGTTGATTGAATGTATAATAATAATAATAATAATAATAATAATAATAATAATAACAACAACAACGACAATGACAATGACAATGACAATGACAATGACAATGACAATAACAATAACAATAACAATAACAATAATAAAGTTGGAAGGGACCTTGGAGGTCATCTAGTCCAACCCCCTGCTCAGGCAGGAAACCCTATACCATTTCAGACAAATGGCCGTCCAGTCTCTTCTTAAAAACTTCCAATGTTGGAGCATTCACTGCTTCTGGAGGCAGGTTGTTCCATTGGTTAATTGTTCTAACTGTCAGGAAGTTTCTTTTGCTTTTGTTTTGTTTCATTTTGTTTGTTTTACTGTTTTGCATTTTATCTTTCAGGATAAAATAATAAATCGTGTTTTTTTTAAAAAAAGGAAATTTAGCTGAAGGCAATTCCTATTGAAGCAATTGCAATGTGTTACATTAAAGATAGATAGATAGATAGATAGATAGATAGATAGATAGATAGATAGATAGATAGATAGATAGATAGATAGATAGATAGATAGATAGTAATGGATGGGTGGATAGAAATAGATGATAGATAGATAGATAGATAGATAGATAGATAGATAGATAGATAGATAGATAGATAGATAGATAGATAGATAGATAGATAGATAGATAGATAGATAGATAGATAGATAGATAGATAGATAGATAGATACAGGGCTTTTTTTCTCATAGAATGCCCAGAACGGAGTTCCGGCACCTTTTTTGGATGGAACCTTGTAGGGTAGGCAAGGCGGGTTGTATGACGTGTGTGAGTTCTGGCACCTTTTTTTTTTTTTTTACAAAAAAGCACTGCACACACACACACACACACACACACAGCTGTGCAACCCACGGAACATTGTAGGATTGGGCTGCAGGTGTGCTAAGAACTCCTGCTGGCTTCAGAACAGAAGGAAAATGCAACCAGGGAGCTACAGATATGGATGTGTCTAAGACATTCTCCAGATGAGTTTTTTTTTTCCCTGTATCTTTTTATTTTTGCTCCATGTTGAGTTCTGACTGCATGTATGAGACAACA
This sequence comes from Protobothrops mucrosquamatus, assembly GCF_001527695.2. Taxonomy (NCBI): domain Eukaryota; kingdom Metazoa; phylum Chordata; class Lepidosauria; order Squamata; family Viperidae; genus Protobothrops; species Protobothrops mucrosquamatus. The sequence goes on along the minus strand of NW_015415099.1, from coordinate 421 downwards.
AACGTGTCCCAGATCACCGCAGGGTCAGGATCAAAATCAAATCAAATCAGTGTCAGTATGTTAGCAATAAAAAGACTTCACTGGCAAGCAAGCCCCTGCCACAAAGATCTCCCGGTAGTGTACAGATGATGGGGAGAGATTCCTGTCTGTCGGAGTAGTGCAGAATCAGGAGCCACAGAAGGGGGTATTTGGGGAGGGGGATAGTCCTCCCTCAACCAGGTGCCCTTCAGGTATGAGGGGCCTGTGACAAGTTGGCAACTCTGGGGCCTGGAACCCCAAGGCAGATGTCCGAAGACCAGCCTGAGCCCATTGGCAAGGAGCAGAATTTCTTAATCTTACTGCGAGTATGAGAGGGGGGGGGAAAGAGAGGGGAGAGGGGAGGGGAGAAAAGGAGAGGAGAGACAGGGAGGGAGGGAGGGAG
>NW_015415098.1:0-1692 GCF_001527695.2 Protobothrops mucrosquamatus | reverse complement strand
TCTGCTTCATTGACTATGCTAAAGCCTTTGATTGTGTGGATCACAACAAATTGTGGCAAGTTCTTAAAGAGATGGGAGTACCAGACCATCTTATTTGTCTCTTGAGAAACCTATATGCGGGTCAAGAAGCAACAGTGAGAACTGGACATGGAACCACTGATTGGTTCAAAATTGGGAAAGGAGTCTGGCAAGGCTGTATATTGTCGCCCTGCCTATTTAACTTATATGCAAACCACATCATGAGAAAGGCAGGGCTAGAATCAAAAGTTGGAATTAAGATTGCCGGGAGAAATATCAACAACCTAAGATATGCAGATGATACCACTCTAATGGCAGAAAGTGAAAAGGAACTAAAGAGCCTCTTGATGCGGGTGAAGAAGGAGAGTGCAAAAGTTGGCTTGAAACTCAACATTAAGAAAACCAAAATCATGGCATCCTCTCAATTCCTGGCAAATAGATGGGGAAGAAATGGAGGTAGTGACAGATTTTATTTTCCTGGGCTCCAAGATCACATCAGATGGGGACAGCAGCCAAGAAATTAAAAGATGCTTGTTCCTGGGGAAGAAAGCTATGGCAAATCTAGGCAGCACATTAAAAAGCAGAGACATCACCCTGCCAACAAAAGTGCGTATAGTCAAGGCCATGGTTTTCCCAGTTGCAATGTATGGATGTGAAAGTTGGACCATAAGAAAGGCTGAGCGACAAAGAATTGAGGCCTTTGAGCTATGGTGCTGGAGGAGACTCCTGCAAGTCCCTTGGACTGCAAGGCGTTCAAACCGGTCAGTCCTAGAAGAGATCAACCCCGACTGCTCTTTAGAAGGCCAGATCCTGAAACTCAAATACTTTGGCCACCTAATGAGAAGGAAGGACTCACTGGAGAAGGGCCTAATGCTGGGAAAGATTGAGAGCAATAGAAGAAGGGGATGACAGAGAATGAGGTGGCTGGACGGAGTCACTGAAGCAGTAGGTGTGAACTTAAATGGACTCCAGAAGATGGTAGAGGACAGGAAGACCTGGAGGAATGTTGTCGATGGGATCGTGATGGGTCGGACACGACTTTGCAATTAACAACAACAACAACTGCATTCTAACCACTGCGCCATCACAACTCGATTATGTAGAACCTCTTTATGTGGAGTAAACATTAATAGGGCTACAAATCTGCTGTGATTACTTCCGCCAAACAATACATTTCAAGCTTCTAAAAAAAAATGAATGTTTTGTTTGAACAGAAAATATTAATAGTATAAGCACAACTGTGTACATTTTAAAGAGTAAATATATACTAGTAATTTTTTCCAGTTCAGAAAACCTACTATATCCTTAAATCATATTCACTTTGAATTAAATGTGTCTGCATTTTAGTATATTTAATCCAATTTTTGCATGAACAAATGAATAGAAATATTCTAACGTACTGTGTTATGTTTGGCAGGCTTCTGTTCAAAGAAGCACCTCAATAAAGTTTCATATCCTAGGTGAGCTTTTTATGACTTTTGCAGCTACAATAACTATGTTCTTGTTTCTTTCACAAACAAGGAGAACCCTCACAAACTTTCAGATCAGCAGCAGGCCCTATCTGATGGACAGAATCCTCTACCTATATATCTTTGCCTCAATGTGAAAGAGAAACTAAGTAATCGAGGCTTTAGAGGTAATTATTATATTGTAATGTGCACTTACATTTGGGGA
>NW_015415097.1:0-1692 GCF_001527695.2 Protobothrops mucrosquamatus | reverse complement strand
GTTGTATTATTATTATTATTATTATTATTATTATTATTATTATTATTATTATTATTATTATTATTATTATTATTATTATTATTATTATTATTATTATAGTAAAGTTGGAAGGGAGCTTGGAGGCCTTCTAGTCCAACCCCCTGCTCAGGCAGGAACCTTACACCATTTCAGACAAATGGCCGTCCAGTCTCTTCTTAAAAACTTCCAGTGTTGGAGCATTCACCACTTCTGGAGGCAGGTTGTTCCACTGGTTAATTGTTCTAACTGTCAGGAAGTTTCTCCTTCGTTCTAGGTTGCTTCTCTCCTTCATTAGTTTCCTTCCGTTGCTTCTTGTCCTGCCTTCAGGCGCCTTGGAAAATAGCTTGACACCCTCTTCTTTGTGGCAGCCCCTGAGATATAGGAACACTATTATTATGTCTTGATTTTATGATCGTTTCTGTTACAGTTGTTAAGCGAACCATTGCATTTGTTAGGAGAATCATGCAGTTGTTCAGAGAATCCAGCTTCCCCCGTTGATTTTGCTTGTCGGAAACTAGCTGGGAAGGTCGCAAAGGGCAAGCATGGGATCCCAGGACTCTGCAACCATTGTAAATACAGGTGGTTGCCAAACACCTGAATTTTTATTATGTGACCACGGTGGTGCTGCAACGGTCATAAGTGTGAAAACCCGTTATAACTGGTCTTCGTATTTACAATTGACCCAGCATCCTCCATAAATCACTTTTGTCAGGGCCATTGTAACCTGCCTTCAGGTGATATTCTCCACAGCATCTGAAGGCAGGACAAGAAGCAACGGATGGAAGCTAATCGAGGAGAGAAGCAACCTGGAATTAAGGAGGAATTTCCTGACAGTCAGAAGAATTAATCAGTGGAATGAGTTGCCTCCAGAAGTGGTGAATGCTCCAACACTGGAAGTTTTTAAGAAGAAACTGGACAACCATTTATCTGAAATGGTGTAGGGCCGTGGTGGTGAACCTATGGCACGTGTGCTACAGGTGGTACGCAGAGCCCTCTCTGTGGGCATGCACGCCATCGCCCCAGTCCTAGGCCTTCAGCTGGGTTTTATAAAACCTTTTCGCTTAGGCCTCCGCCGCCGTGTGCAAAAAAAAATATTCAATCAATCAATCAATTTCAACTTCTCGCGGGGGAAAAAAAGATCTCGCAAAGTTGGAATTGATTGATTGAACTTTTTAGTTCCACCCAGTCTGCTGTTACCACCGCAGCCATGCCCACCCAACAGGCCATGCCCACCCAATTGGCCATACCCACCCGGCACCCGACGATACATAAGTGGGTTTTGGGTTGCAGTTTGGGCACTCGGTCTCTAAAAGGTTCGCCATCACTGGTGTAGGGTTTCCTGCCTGAGCAGAGGTTGGACTAGAAGACCTACAAGGTCCCTTCCAGCTCTGTCATTTTGTTATTCTGTAACTTCAAACAGTTGCTAAATGAATGCTTATAAGTGGAGGGCTACTGGTCCTTGAAGTAGCAAAATTTTTGCTTTCTTTTCTAAGGCGCATTAGTACCCTGAAAAACGTACTCTGCCTTTATCAAGGGGATTAAATAAAAGCTTCCCCTTCCCAAATTCCAAATTTTCAGACTAGTGATTTGCTCAGATAGTAGTCTAACATTTTCTTTTTTTCTTTTTTTTTAATGCCAGGCAGAAACGTGAACCGCTCTGCGAACGTACACACT
>NW_015415096.1:0-1692 GCF_001527695.2 Protobothrops mucrosquamatus | reverse complement strand
ACCTACCTACCTACCTACCTTCCTACCTACCTACCTACCTACCTACCTACCTACCTACCTATCTATCTATCTATCTATCTATCTATCTATCTATCTATCTATCTATCTATCTATCTATCTATCTATCTATCACCTGTCATCTCTATCTCATATCATAAGAGTATCCAGGTCCAGAGTTGCTTCTAAAGCAATAGAAAGCTCTTTTGTGGCAGAGTCCATAAAGATGTCCTTCAAAGAATGGATAAGAAAACTCAAGACGTGGTGATTATAATTTAGTACAAGGAAACTAAACAGTACATGTTAGCAGTGCTAATAATATATTGTTATTGTGGTGTTTTAAAACAAATATTTCCACCTGGCAAAAAAACTTAAAACCTGCATTACTTGGGGCTATTCTGCCTGGCCTCCCTCAGGCCTCACTATTTTCTGTTTCTCCACAAACAAGTGGAACTCCTGAAACTGAAAAAAATTCTTCCTAGGAGAGCAGTGGGGTCTGGAATGTGAGCACACAGTGCAGCCTTTTCTAAAGCTGTTGCCTTTAGATGTATTGGGGGTACAGTGATCACAATTTCTCACCTACTGCACAATTGCTGACCTATTGCCTATTCTTATTGATTTCCTCCAAGAAGCTATGGTAAATCATCCATGCATTCTCCTGGATCATCTGTAGCTCCCCACTCAAATTAATCTATTTATGATGGCTGAAGTGAAAAGAGCCATGACACAGACTATAGACAAAGTGTGTGTCTTCAGTCACAACTTCTTGTCCCATATATGTTGTCCAGGGAAATCCAGATTATGGGTAAATTTCTACAGGGATTATTTACACTGCAATTGGAAGGCATTATTTTCTCTATTAGCTAGAAGAGATATCAGAAACAACACTGCATTTTACTAGAGAGCGATCTTTTCAAAGTTCCCATGTACTATTTTTGTTTATTATATAATATAGAAAATAATTATTTTGATAATGTTGAAGTATTGTTTTCAGAGTAAGAGGTGGTACAATTTTTAGGGGAAATTTGTGTATGATGGCGGTTTATAGTATGTTGTTTTTTTTTCTTTTGTATGACTTTTTAAGTTGTTAGATTTGGCTCAACTGAAGCAGAATAGAAATCACAGGCCAGAAAATAGCAATACTGTATATTTAGAGCCCTTACTCTGAGTAATTCAAGATGAGAAAGTTTAAGAGGAATTTTCTCTCCCTATTTTATCTTCACAAAATCCTTGGATGATAAATTCCTGCACTCTGATAGAAATCCTCCCCAAATCAAATTTCAGTCATCTCAACGGAGCAATTTACCAGATAATTGCAAAGTAAATTAAGCTGTAAACCTAGGGAAGGTGGAAGAAGATATAGCATCTAATTAGCCCCTTGACTCTGTTTCCAACTGTAGAGTTTTGGTTCTAACTGGTACAAACAAGAACCCTTGTTGGATTCAGCACTGCTGTTTGTCACAGTGGCCCCTAGAAGGAAGAGTTTCAGCCAAGCGCTTGTACTTCAAGAGGAATTTCTATCCATGTTTGCAAGCAAGAAGATTTGAAAGAACCCATACTACTAGCTCAGCAACCAAAACTAGCTGAGGAAGGGCAAATGAAAATGTTTTCAAGGTTGGGAAATCAGGGAACAAGGAAGCTGTCCCAAGTGGGGAGCTGATAAAGTATTGACCAATTGACACATCATTTGAAGCC
>NW_015415095.1:0-1692 GCF_001527695.2 Protobothrops mucrosquamatus | reverse complement strand
TCAAAGTAATTAGTATTTTTAAACAGACTTTCAGTGGAACTCTGCAGAGATACAGTAAGTAGTATTCCAAGGAGCATCTTTAATAATTTAATTCCATTTTGGTTTCATGATGCAATGGACAATAAAAGGAAGATTCAGGCAGGAGTCTAAGCAAAGAACAAAAGGCATGATTAATTAAATAGAGTGTGAAAGTAAAAAAATAAAACGCCGAGGCGTTTTTGCAGCCCAACGTTCAGTTTATAGCTGTACACAATTAGGAAAAAATCTAGATATTAAAATTTCATAAGCTGCTTAAAAATACTGAATTAATCAGACCCTGCATTTTTAAAGGCTAAATATTTCATGACAGCGTGCCTTCAGCAGAGTGGATTTATAAAAATTCAGTGTATTTTCTCCTGCAAAATTACGCTGAGCTTTTATCGCGAATAGATGTTGAACGGTTATTCGATTCCGAATGGATAATATTTAAGGAGAGCAAAATGTATCTTTAAAATGAAGCGTTCACTTCTTGGTACTTTCATCAGAAACTATAAAAAGGCCCTTCTAATAGTATTTAACGAGATTTGAATATGAATTCTATTACTTTTGAGTTAGTTTGAATTAAACTTTTTGATGTTAGCTGAATCTGTCCCTTTGATGTTCTGGTTAACAGGCTAAACACCCAGTGACCCAGGAAGCAGGTTATAAAAATAAAACTTAATCTTCTAAGAAAAATTCAATGCAGATATGATCCCAACAAACCCCGGAGAACGTGATGATGGTTGCTGACAAAAACCAGAGATCCATCAACAGAGGGAGAACATTAAAATCAAGTGATAGTACCATTTCTACCGCAATAGTGAGACCACATTTGGAACACCGAGTCCAGTTCTGATCACCACGATCCAAAAAAGAGGTTAACATCCTGGAAATAATGTACAATCACTTGACCTGGATGGTGTAAAGTCTCCCGCAGTGAGCAAGGGGTTGGACTAGAAGACCTCCAAGGTCCCTTCCACCCTATGAGTCTATATTCTATCCTACAAATATCCCACACATAAAAAAATTGGATGACCGTACATATTATATTCCAAACTTACAAAAATTATCCATGGAGGTATCAAAAATTATCCATGGAGGTATTACCGTGGAGGTATCAAAAGCCGCCAAGATCTCAAACTTTCCTCCAAATTATTAGTTCTACCCTGGAACGGTGGAATTAAAGTGCCACCTTGATGGCACAGACTGACTTTGTAAATGTATTGTTTTGATGTCTATAATGATATGATTCCATCAAGGTGGACCATTAGACGCCTTGCTTGAGTCATATCAGAAAATAAGCACCACTGATTAGTAAACCTGGCTGTTTCAAGTTAGGAGGGAGAGGAACTCCTACAAGTAATCCTTTTTTTTTTTACTTCAAAAAGTCTATTTTATGATGTACCTAGCTAATGGTTTCTCACATTTTTTCCTTCTGAGCAGTTTTCTTTTATACAAGTTTTCCTTCAGCACCATTAACTAATTCCATAATTTGCAGCAGGGTATCAGCTGACATCTGAGTGACTTTTTTTTTCCCATCACTGTTCAAACTAGTGAGTAACAGTAACCAGGAATCATGAGGAGGAGCACTGTGGGGTCTTTGGTGCTCTCTGAGCTTGCTTGTTTTCTTGCAGACGTTTCATTACCAAACTAGGTAACATCATCAGTGCTAGA
>NW_015415094.1:0-1692 GCF_001527695.2 Protobothrops mucrosquamatus | reverse complement strand
TTATTTCCCCTGAGGGATAAAAGTTAAGGCTGATGCTACAGGTGTCATGTGTCTGATTAACGAAACACTTAAAAGGACTTTCAGGCATATTTTCTCCTAAAAGCATTTATTAAGGTTACAGAGACGTCAGTACAACATGGTGGAATTGCTTAGGTCTGCTTCTCTTCCGTTACGCATAACATTCCAAGCATTTCCCACTTCCTTATTGTAGGGTTATGGTTCACATCTTCCAATCAACTTGGAAGATGTGATTTACTTCCGGTTTCTTTCTCCCGGGCTATCCTTATGCTCCTCCCTCTTTCCCAGTTGCTGGTTTAACTATATAAATACCAGACAGTTCTGCATATTGTCAAAGCAAGAATATACAGTATTTGCAGCGTTGACAACAGGTATGGTTACTTTCTAAAGCAGCATCTAATGCAGCTCATGCATCTTGTAAAGGAATTGTAATTAGATTTGTGAATCCAATGTAGGGATTTCTTATGCCATTCTTTTCAAGGTACAGATGTTACCTTTTCAGTTAAAAGAACAGAGGGAGTTTTGAAAAATTTCACTTTAAACTATATGCTTTGTTCCTAGTTTTCATTCTTCCCCCCCCTTCTGCTCTGCCTCTAGCAGCAATCCTATTGAAATCTTTAATATTGTCACTGATTTATATCGATGGTTCTTCTTTCCTTCCCCATAAACATTTCAAAATACTTTCTTTTATGAATTAATTTCCAAACATAGAAAAGATTTTTCTCGAATTTAACAGCAGAAAGGTGTGGTTTATTTAGATAAAGTTTATTTAATAAGCCAGGTCTCATATCCCTTTTGTCCATAACCCATGCTTACTCCTTGAAGTAGCTAGACGTTTACAGTACTCTACTCTAAAACAAAACCATGTTTATCACAATATGTTTTAGTTTGATACTGGATACACCTGAGTAAATTGGTCTATTCCTCCTTTATTAATTTTTGTTAGAATAAGAAGAAACAGAGCACAAAATAAGAGAGGGAAAAACATAATGCTCAACTTTCATTTTGTCCCTTAGATTTTTCAAGACTTTTGATATTGGCCAGTGGCTTAATAGTAGTAATTGTGAGAGGGATCTTGGAGTCCTAGTGGACAGTCACTTAAATATGAGCTAGCAGTGTGCTGCAGCTGCGAAAAAAGCCAACATAGTGCTAGGCTGCATTAATAGAGGGATAGAATTAAGATTTCACATGAAGTGTTAATATCACTTTATATGCCTTGGTAAAATCACACTTGGAATACTGCATTCAGTTTTGGTTGCCACAATGTAAAAAAGATGTTGAGACTCTAGAAAGAGTGCAGAAAAGAGAAACAAAGATGATTACAGGGCTGGAAGCTAAAACATATCAAGAATGATTGCTGGAACTGGGTATGTCTAGTTTAATGAAAAGAAGGACTAGGGATGACATAATAGCAGTGTTCCAATATCTAAGAAGAGGGACTCAAGCTATTCTCCAAAGCATCTGAAGCCAGGACAAAAAGCAATGGATGGAAACCAATCTAGGAGAGAAGCAACCTAGAACTAAGGGGAAATTTCCTAACAGTCAGAACAATTAATCAGTGAAACAACTTGCTTCCAGAAGTTGTGAATGCTCCAGCACTGGAAGTTTTAAAGAAGAGATTGGATAACCATTTGTCTGAAATGGTATAGGGTTTTCTACTTGAGCAGATTAGAA
>NW_015415093.1:0-1692 GCF_001527695.2 Protobothrops mucrosquamatus | reverse complement strand
AACATAATACTTGGATGTAAATAACAAAAAGTAAATAACAAAATAGGAAGAAATGCAGTCCCAGCAGAGGTGGAAACTGGAGAGAGGAGGTTACAATTATTATAATCAACAGCTTTAATGTTGTGCTATTTGTTGTGCTTTGCTTTAAATGGTCATTAGATGGGCCAAGTCCTGAAAAGGGCTAAACGAAAAAGAAAAAGAAATTTCCAGGTATCAGAATTACAGAATAACAGAGCTGGAAGGGACCTTGAAGGTCTTCCAGTCCAACCCCCTGCTCAAGCAGGAAATCCTATACCATTTCAGACAAATGCTTGTCCAATCTCTTCTTAAAAATTTCCAGTGTTGGAACATTCATAACTTAGGCAAGTCGTTCCACTGATTAATTATCTTAACTGTCAGAACTAAGATTCTCACCTTGATTTAAACTAGCCATCATTAAGCTAGACATCCCCAATTCCGGCAACCATTCTTCATATGTTTTAGCGTCCAGTCCCCTAATCATCTTTGTTGCTCTTCTCTGCACTCTTTCAAAAGTCTCAACATCTTTTTTACATCCTGGTGATCAAAACTGGATGCAATATTCCAAGGTCTATTCTTTAGATCTTTGTTTGATTTAAAAATGATGCAGAATGTGGGGAGTACTTAAAAGGACTTCACTTTTATCCCTAATGTAATAATCTGAGAATTCCTTAGTCTCCTATTGTTCTTTTGTACCTTTCTTGTCATTCATGCTTGATAAAAGCCAAAAACTGAACATGCAAGGGGGGCGGGAAAGGAAAGGAGATTCTTGTACATTTTGCTTTTATCTTGTTGGCATAGTCATAGTGCAACCTGCTGGTTCCAGCCTTATTGAGATGAAGATGAGCAAGGATCCATGAATATATAAGCTAGAGGAGTATCGCTTTATAAAACCTTAGCAAGATCACACCTGAATACTGCATCCAATTTTGGTCACCACAATACAAAAAAGTTGTTGAGACTTTGGAAAAAGTGCAAAAAGCAACTAAGATGATTAAAGGCCTGGAGACTAAAACATATGAAGAACGGTTGCAGGATTTGGGAATGGCCAGTCTAGAGAAAAGAAGGACTAGTGGGGGCATGATAACAGTATTCCAGTATTTGAGAGACTGCCACAAGGAGGAGCAGTCAATTTATTTTCCAAAGCACCAGAAGGCAAGACAAGAAACAATGAATGGAAACTAACCAAGGAGATGTTGAAGGGAAAGTCTTCATCATGGTTCGGTCCAAGCCAGGGATAAACAACATGGCAACTGCTTTAGAAAGAAGGTTGCAGTTTATTGAAGAGGAGAGCCAGACAGAAAGATGGCTCTGGAAGAAAAGACAGAGAACACATGTAGGGAGTGGAGTTTTATACCCTCTGGAGCTTTTGGTTTGGAGTTGTTTCCTGTTCCTGTTTGAGGCTATTTCCTGTGTCATGTATTCTGATCTGAGTCTGGGTGTGCCCTTTGGCATCTGTGGGTTAATCCTATTATGATCCTCCGGCCCGGGCCCACCGGCTGATGTTATGCAACGCCAGGTCCGTGGTAAATAAGGCCCCCCTCATTCAAGAACTGATTCAAGAGGGGGGAGCGGACCTGGCGGGTATCACCGAGACCTGGTTGGGCATGGAAGGGGGAGTTCCCCTTGTTGATCTGTGCCCACCAGGTTTCCAAGCATTCCATCAGCCGAGGG
>NW_015415092.1:0-1692 GCF_001527695.2 Protobothrops mucrosquamatus | reverse complement strand
GTATATTAGAATTTATACTAGAATAACTGCAGGAACAGAAAGTATGAATCCTGTATGAATATAGTATTAGAAGACAGACTAAATCCTCAACAGAATGAATGGAAAATGAATGTAAGGTAAGAAGATCTTGAAGCTGCATGGAGTAGGCTAAATTATGTCCTACTGAACGGAAATGTGAAAAAGAAGGCTTGATAGAATAGATGAAAGAGGCTATGGATGAAAAATTGAGCAAATAAGAGAATAACTTTCAGAAGACAGTGGAAAAAAATGGAATCAAAGAGAGCAAGGAACAGTTAAAAAATTAAGAGACAGAAAAAATGAAGAACAATTTTAATTATTTTGAATGGAAACATGTCAATGGGCTACTCCAGGCAGAGTAAATTTAAAAAAATATTAAAAATGATTAAATAGAATGAAAATAAAGTAAAGCAATGGCAAAGGAATATTTTACAGATTTGTACAGGAAAGAGAGCGGGGTTGAAATAAATGCTACATTAGCACTCAAAAAAAATGACACAAAGGAAATAATACTGTCAGTACATGGAAAAATTATAAGGCATGAATGTTTTTCATATAACAAGAAAGAGAAAGAGTTTGCAAAAAAAAAAAAAGTATGGAGGGATTGTTTGTTAAGTGTCCCTGAGAAAATATTTAGCAGAATTCTGATTGGAAAAGTATAAGGTGTGACTGTGAGCAAAATTTGGGAAGCACAGTGTGCCTTTATGTTATAGATCAGGCCAGAGTTTTATGCTTTAGCAAATCATTGAAAATCATACTGTATGAATATTAAAAATGGAAGTTTGCAGGTTTGCTAATTTACAGAAAGTGCATGGTAAACTGAATGTTCTTGAAATATACAATATTTTGCAAGAACAGTATACGATAGAAATAAATAAATCTGTGAGAACGAATGGAATGCTTAGTGAATGATTCAGCAATGAGCAAAGAGTAAGACAAGGATGCAAAATAATGTTTTATTTAATGTATTTATGGATAAATGTACAACAAACGCCTGTGCGTTAATGTTAGAGATGTGTTGATCGGGTATATAAAGGTATAAAGATGATATTGAATTGTTGGCTGGGAACACAAATGATTTGCAGGAAATATTAGAAGATTACATGATGCAATCAGGAGTGATGGATCTAAAAATGAATAAACTAAAACCAAATTTCTCTTGTAGCGAATAAATATTTGTTAAACGTGGCTAAAATGAGTTTATATAAAAATGTGTTCTGCCCACTTTGTTGTACAGAAGTGAAAGAAAATAGTCCTGGCAGGACAAAACATTTTTAAAAATCAGCTGAATGTGGTGCAAATGGGCATTTAAAAACTATATATGGTAAAAGAAAAAAGTCATTAAATAGGAGTTGGCAATATCCTTTAAAAAGGGGGGGGGGGAAGGAGAGGATTGAAGAAAAGGCAACCGTAGTCTGAATGTGGGGGAAGGAAGGGTGGGCTGCAGAGACAGAAAGGTATGGACGGTACTGTAGACCAGTGGTTCTTAACCTTTTTGAACGAATCGCCCCCTTGAGCCAATGAGGAAGTTGTCATCGCCCCCCTCCCTCAACATAACCTCTCAATCACAACATAGGAAATAATTCTTCAATTTATGCAAACACTTTTTTTGTTTTCTTTAAAATTGTCATCAGGACATATCAATGCAAATAATTTATTTCCAGTCTTTTCCCC
>NW_015415091.1:0-1692 GCF_001527695.2 Protobothrops mucrosquamatus | reverse complement strand
GAAGGAAGGAAGGAAGGAAGGAAGGAAGGAAGGAAGGAAGGAAGGAAGGAAGGAAGGAATAACAGAACAACAGAGTTGGAAGGGACCTTGGAGGTCATCTAGTCCAACCCCCTTGCTCAGGCAGGAAACCCTACACCATTTCGGACAAAGGGCTGTCCAGTCTCTTCTTAAAAACTTCCAGTGTTGGAACATCCACAACTTCTGGAGGCAGGTTTAATTGTTAATTAATTGTTGTAACCGTTAATTGTTCTCATTTTGGACTCAATTGTGATTGTAAGTGGAGGACTATCTGTATCAACTGCACACGCGAGGGGTCTGGGTTGCGCCTCCCCCCTCCCCAAAAGGTCAGGGGCCACCTGCTTTAGCGCCTTGGCAGGGTTCCAGCATCCACCTCCAAGCCGTGCAATCTCCCCATCCCATCTTGATTAGGAGGGCAGATTTGACTGGATTTTTGTACCTAACGCATCGCCACCTGTAAGTCGGGAAGCGTTCCGTATTTTCCAGCTTCTCAGGGCACCCCTTGCGGCTCTTTCCTCCGTTCCTTCCGCTGATGCTTCTCTCGCATCCCCAAACAGGAAGAAGCCGAGAAGAAGGAGGAGAAGGAGAAGAAGAAGGAGCCAGAACCCTCTTTCCAGATCCTTGACAATCCAGCGCGGGTGATGCCAGCCCAGCTGAAGGTGCTCACCATGCCAGACAGTTGCCGGTACCAGCCTTTCAAGACTGTGAGTGTTCCTTGTCTGTCCCTGTCCCTTGTCTCTTGTCTCTTGTCTCTGCCTAGTCTCTCCATCCATGAATTATGTATCTATCTATCTATCTATCTATCTATCTATCTATCTATCTATCTATCTATCTATCTATCTATCTATCTATCTATCTATCTATCTATCTATCTATCTATGTCTCTCTATATCTATCTATCTATCTATCTATCTATCTATCTATCTATCTATCTATCTATCTATCTACTTATATCTATCTATCTCTCTGTATCTATTTATCTATCTACTTATATCTATATCTCTCTCTGTATCTGTCTGTCTGTCTGTCTATCTATCTATCTATCTATCTATCTATCTATCTATCTATCTATCTATCTATCTATCTACTTATATCTATCTATCTCTGTATCTATTTATCTATCTACTTATATCTATATCTCTCTCTGTATCTGTCTGTCTATCTATCTATCTATCTATCTATCTATCTATCTATGTCTATCTATCTATCTATCTATCTATCTATCTATCTATCTATATCTCTCTATATCTATCTGTCTGTCTATCTATTTCTATGTATATATCTATCTGTCTCTATATCTGTCTTTCTGTATCTATTTATGTCTCTCTGTATCTATCTATCTATCTATCTATCTATCTATCTATCTATCTATCTATCTATCTATCTATCTATCTATCTATTTATATCTATCTATCTCTCTGTATCTATTTATCTATCTACTTATATCTATATCTCTCTGTATCTGTCTGTCTATCTATCTATCTATCTATCTATCTATCTATCTATCTATCTATCTATCTATCTATCTATCTATCTATCTATCTATCTATCAACTATCATTACTCTGTTTATATCTCTGTCACTTTTGTTACTTTATAACTACTTAGAGGGCTGTAAAGCACTGTGAAGGGGTATAAAAGTCTAAGTGCAATTGCTATTCCTTCCTTCCTTTCT
>NW_015415090.1:0-1692 GCF_001527695.2 Protobothrops mucrosquamatus | reverse complement strand
GGGAGAAGGGCGGGGTATAAATGGGATTAAATAAATAAATAGTAGCTTCATTAGTAAAAGAACTTGACAATCAACTCCCAGAGCTGCAAATACAGGAAAATGCTGAGAAGGACTGGGAATGTTTCCGGGACATCTTGCACTCTTCTGCACTTAAGGTTCTTGGACCTTCATATAGGAAGCAGCAGGACTGGTTTGATGAAAACGATGAAGAGATTAAGGCCTTCCTTGCTGAAAAACACCACCTCTATCGTGCTCATCAGAATGACCCGTCTTCAACTGCAAAGAAAAATGCTTTTACTAACACTCGCAGGATTGTACAGAGCAAGCTCCACAAGATGCAGGACTCCTGGTTGAGTGCCAAAGCAGATGAAATCCAGAAGTTTGCTGATAGAAGTGACACCAAACGGTTCTATGAAGCCCTTAGATCCCTGTACGGACCTCAGCCCTCAGGAAGCTCCCCTTTACTGGATTTGAGTGGTGCAACTCTCATCACTGAGAGGACTCTGATTTTACAGCGTTGGGCTGAGCATTTCCACTTTGTGCTGAATCGCCCATCCACCATCAATAATGAGGTGATTGACAGAATACCCCAGGTGGCTATCAACTATAGCCTGGATGTCCCACCATCAGAGGCTGAAACCTCACAGGCCATCAGTCAGTGTTCCAGTGGTAAAGCGCCAGGATCTGATGCAATCCCAGCAGAAGTCTACAAGGCTGGTGGTGCTGTGCTTGTTGAAAAACTCACCCAGCTGTTCCGGTCTTTCTGGAAACAAGGTTCCATCCCTCAGGAACTGAAAGACGCATCCATCGTGCACCTCTACAAGAGGAAAGGAAATCAACAAGTCTGCGATAATTATAGAGGAATATCACTTCTCTCCGTCGCAGGCAAGATCTTTGCACGAGTGTTGCTAAATCACCTGATTGACCATCTGGAACAGGGTCTACTACCTGAGACACAGTGTGGTTTCCACAAAGAGCGTGGCACGGTGGACATGATCTTCGCAGCTCGACAGCTCCAGGAGAAATGTCAGGAGCAGAATCGTGAACTATATACCACCTTTGTGGATCTCACCAAGGCTTTTGACACAGTTAGTCATGAAGGATTATGGCACATTATGTCGAAGTTTGGGTGCCCTGACAGATTTATTCTGATGGTACGGCAGTTCCATGATGGCATGGCGGCTCGTGTTCTGAGCAATGGTGAAGCCTCAGAGGCTTTCCCTGTCACAAACAGCATTAAGCAAGGCTGCGTACTGGCACCAACCTTGTTCAGCATGATGTTTTCAGCCATGCTGTCTGATGCCTTTCAGAACAGCTCAGTGGGAGTCAATCTGAGGTACAGAACCGATGGGAAATTGTTCAACCTGCAAAGACTCCAGGCTGTCACCAAGGTAAAGGAGACTGTGCTACGAGATCTTCTCTTTGCTGATGACTGTGCCCTTAATGCAGGATCAGAGCAGGAAATGCAAGCCAGCATGGACAAATTCGCAGTTGCTTGTGACAACTTTGGCCTCTTTATCAACACGAAGAAAACTGAAGTGATGTACCAGCCAGTTCCAAAAGCCCAATACCAAGAGCCTACCATCACAGTGAAGGGACAAAAGCTGCAAGCAGTGGACCAATTTATGTATCTTGGTAGTACCCTCTCCCGTGCAGTGACAATTGACATCGAGGTCAACTGTAGAATTGCCA
>NW_015415089.1:0-1692 GCF_001527695.2 Protobothrops mucrosquamatus | reverse complement strand
GACTAGAAGTTATAATCACCCAGTGCCTTAATCACTACACCAAACTGGTCTGGTTCATATCCATAGAATCCACTTAGCCTAGTCACTTCACCAATGGCTGCATTCACATCTGTAACTTTTAACTATGGTTTGTATTCTGAAGTCAGACATGTTGGCTGATGGGTCAGTGAATTACTGGAACCCTGAAGTACATTAGTTTAGTGAAGACAAACTGAACAATAGTTTGTAAATGAAACAAAAAAGGACACTTTTCTTCCTGCAAGGATGACATTCACACAACATACTTCACTAGAACAGGGAAAATTCTCATAGCCAAACTGAGACAAGAAGCAGGTCTAAGTCCAGCCTCCTGAGACACCGTAACAAACCACAAATGACAACAGCCACCCTTCCTCCTCTCCCCTGGGGAAAAAACACGTATTGGCAAGGGCACATATCTTACCAAAAAGGGGAATTACTCCCATCTCATCTAGTACCCAGTGTCACAGCCCCCTAAGAGGCAGGTTTAGAAGAGGAGGAGGAGGAGGAGGAGGAGGAGGAGGAGGAGGAGGAGGAGGAGGAAGAGTTGGAGCTGGGACCGTCCAACAGGAAAGGGACACCAGGGGTTGAGGATGATACTTTCCCGGGCCCCTCAGGCATTGGGGGAGGCAGTTGACCAGAGAGAGAACTGCCTGTGTCATGGTTCCGAAAGAAATAACTTTTCAAAGAACTTTGAGGCTTAATTACCTTAAAGAATCCTTTAATAAGTTACATGATTCGGCACGAACAGAGGAAAGCCAAGAACTGAACACCCCCCCACCCAGCTCTCGTGACAAGCACAACTCCCTCCCTCCTTTCACAGTCATCAATCATATGCTCCAATTAATTTGAAGTGTGAATCGTTCCCCCGTCTATTCTCTGTTGCTTTGACCTTGGCTGTGCTATGCTAAGATAATGTTATTATTCACAGGCATTCCTCCCCACTCATATGGCCATCGATGTCTGCTTTAACCCTTGAAGTGAAATGTAGGCTAAATAAGATATGTTTGCTTCTTCACATATGTCGAGCAATAACATCCAATGTTAGCAGACTTGACAGCCTGCCTATACAGACACAGGGGAGGATCAGCTGATGACCGGCAGTGGTACTGAGAGACAGCCAATCCCCTCTGATGAGGAACAGCTGCCTCCTCCGTTGATCCATGGGCAAGGAGAGTGCCTGTTTCTTTTTGCCTTCCTTGCTTTGAGGATTGCTCTTCAGATTTTGGTTTGGACCTCACCCTTTTTTGGTGGTTATGTATGGCCTTTCCTTCACTGAGGCCTTGGAACTGGGAATTTGCCTGGGACCTGTTTCTTGCCCTGAGGACTGCCCTGGACTTGTGCCTGGACCCTGCCTGGTGGATTGGACTTGGAACCCTGGACCTTCCCTGTGAGCGTTCTCCTACTCTGTGGACCTTCTCTGTACTTCCAGGAGTTTTGTTTCAGGGACTGGGTGTGGCTGCCTTCAAGGTAGTGTGAGGATGGAGTCTTACCAGTTGTTGAAGGGCCATTGGCTGGAATTTTGTTTAAAAGAAATAAAGAACTCTTTAGAGGCCTGCCTTGCCTTGCCCACCTGGGTCATAACACCCAGACCCTGAGAGTAGAAGTTGAAGGCCACACAGTGGGACAACCTCCTCCCTTTCTCTGTCCATCACTTCAGGATGGACCCGCCTC
>NW_015415088.1:0-1693 GCF_001527695.2 Protobothrops mucrosquamatus | reverse complement strand
TTTAGTTGTATATCCAGGTATGGCTCTCACGTGCCTGGAGATACTGATATTGGTGTCTGCTAAGCTACCTGCTCCTTTCACTTTAAAATGTTTAATTAAAAAACCCTAAGAAGCTATTATACAGCTAACTAAAGTGTAAATCTTCAAAATTACTTATACTTGAAGGGATAGCATTGAATTCATGTGGATCTGTATGTTTCTTAGAAAACAGAAACGAGGGTGATTGCAGCCTTTATCAGAATTGTGTCCAGAAAAACAATAAAACCAAGCTAGGAAAGTCAGGAGAGGATATAATGGATGGTTTCAGTATGCTTTCTGGAATATTGGTGGCTTTTTGTTCAGTTATACACACATACCCTATCCCAACCCATGCTAACCTTTTTGGGAATTACGCTTAAAGTTTAAAATATATCCTAGATTTTAGGATCTAGAGGCTGGGGAATCTCTGTTTTAGCTATTTCTATTCAATACTTAATGCTGCTATTTAATGAGTTATATAACCAACATCTGGAATTTAATTCATTAAAAATGATGGACATAAACGCACATAAACAAACCAACTGACCGCAGTTCAGATTCATATAGTTTATGGCCTGGCCCAAACTCATCTTGAAAGCTCCCATATCTATCTGCCCTTAGACCTTGTGATCTTAACTAAGTTAATAAAACTTGGCATTGACTTGTGTTCATCAAGCAAGTTATGTTTAACCTGAAAAGAGTTATATTTGTGGACAGTGATGGAAATCGGAGCACCATGGCATCCGTCATGCCAAAATGGGATTGCTGAATTGTAATTTTATTAGCTCAAGTTGATGTGGAATTTTGTCAAAAAAGGAAAATAGCAGGGTTGTACAATCAAACATTAAGCTTTTTTAGGAGGAGGACGAGGAGGAGGGGACTAAATTCTGAAGCTGTGAAAGAAAGCAGGAAATGTGCTTGTATGCAGTTGGCTTATTTTAAACAGCATGCTCTAAATGTGAACTGGAAGGAAAAAAGGAAGCAACAGGCTTAGGAGGAAATTCATGGAGGATTACCTGCTACATGGGTTAGGAAGACAGACAGAAAACATTCAAGAAACAGAGGAGCAACAGAAGCAACAGCCCCCGTGGCTAGCAATTTTTATATCACTATCTGAATTATTTTAAAAAACCCTCTCTTCCCACCATTCTCTGCCTTTTATGCTAAGTTAAGTGACCTATCTTAATCCTATAAATATTGAGGAGCTTATGTGCTGATTCCTCTAGGGATCAGCTACATTTAATAGGAAGCAGTCTCACAGTACTAGACAGAAGCAAACAAAAAAGTTGCTCAGGAATTAATGTTTCCGACTATTATACAATTGGCAAGATTGGAGTGTATATCCAAGGAGCTCAAAACAGACAAACTTATGCGTACCATAAGGGCTTTATCCCCGTGCTGTTTACTTCATATACATCCCCGCTTACTTCTTGATATTACTACATTCAGCAGCAAATTTTGAACATATTTTCTAACCAGTGCCGGCTGGCGACCCCAAGGGGGAGGGCCTTCTCTGTGGGAGCCCCCACCCTCTGGAACGAACTGCCCCCAGAGATCAGGGTGATCCCTGATCTCCCTTCCTTCCGCCGCGCCCTCAAGACGTGGCTGTTCCAACTAGCGGGACTGGCCTGAGGGATTTTAAAGGGGGTTTTAATTACTTTTAAATTGGACATAT
>NW_015415087.1:0-1693 GCF_001527695.2 Protobothrops mucrosquamatus | reverse complement strand
AGGACTGGCCTAGGGTAATTTTTAGAGGGGTTTTAATTATATTTTAATTGGACTATGTTTAAAATATTTCTTTTTAATTAATTTTAAATCTGTAATTGTCATTTATGTATTTTAATTGATTGTCAGCCGCCCTGAGTCCGCGAGGAGAAGGGCGGGATATAAATTTAAATATAATAATAATAATAAATATAATAATAATCAAGGTATTTCTAACAACTTGCAATGGAAATGTATTATTTGTTACTTCATCTATATCTTGCGGTTCCCATAGGAGATAAGGAGGTGAAGATATGGGTCTCCATCCATTTATCTATTCAACAAAAACCCTAGGAGATGGTTGACCCCAGTCCTAGTCCAATGTTTTGATCACTGTGGCACATTTTTCCAGATAAAAAACAATTTTTGAAAAATTATTGGGAAGTCTTTCCTAAACTGGAACCTCTGGATAATGTTCAGAGTTTCATTTTAGGAGAAACATAAGAGTTTGTAAAGCACTTCTCTATTTTTTATTTCTTTATTTATTATTAATTTTATTTGCTGTCCATCTTGTGTCCAACAACTCTGGGTGGCTTACAACATAAAAACATTAAAAAACATTAACATTGATAATTATAAAATAATGCAGCAGATAAAATTATTAACACAAGATAGCAAAGCCAGACACATTGGGGAAGAGGTGGGATTAGCTTTTTTATTAGTTAACCACCTCCAGTGTGTAGCTCTCCCATTGGTTCCCCGAACCATCTGGCAGAGCCAGGTCTTAAAACTCTTATGAAAAATCAGGAAGGTGGGAGCCACAGCAGAGAAGGATCTTCTCCTGGATCCTGCCAGCTGAAATTCCTTGGCTGATGGGATCTGCAGTATGCGCCCTCTGCTGGCACACAGTTTATTTACTTACTTCTTCCTCTTTCCCTCCCTCCCAGAATAGCACAACTCGCCATGGCCAATTTGACATAGGACAACTCATCATGGACCATTTGCCACAGGACAACTCACCACGGACAATTCAACAATTCAATTTAATTATTTTTAAAAAAATTAAAATAACATTTTGTCATTCCCATTTTATTTTGTCCCTTCTAGGGCGTCCTTTCTTTAATTATTCTATTTCACCATTTCTTCAGTATTAGTGTAACTCTTGTTCTGTGGCGAATTGTCCTGCAGCAAGTTAGCTAAGACAAATTGTCCCACCGTGACTTGGCTGTGGCAAGTTGGCTATGGAGAGTTGGTCATGGTGAGTTGTCCTCCCTCCCTCTTTGTGGGTGTGGGTGTGGTGTGCATGTGTGTGTGTGTGTGTGTGTATGTGTTGGATGTTTTCTCAAACCTTCAAATTTATCTCCAAATTTCTCAGTTTTGGATCATGCAAAAATCATGGGCAGTTTTCATTCTTTACCTTTCCATGTACAACCAAGTTAATATGAAATATACTATTATATCACCACATACATACATACATACATATGTATGTATATATATATATATGCTTTTTTCCCCAGAAAATCAAGTATCCCTACAATTCTGTCCCACCACTATTATCCCCAAGTGACAGAATTTTGCAAAACCTATGGCACACAATATGTTACTCAAGAGAGGGGAAAATAATCCCATAGAGAAACAATTGATTTACCTCAGAAAGACACAACCTGCAACTCTCAGCATGCTTTGGGCTAGATCCCAAGCAGAAATAATCAAT
>NW_015415086.1:0-1693 GCF_001527695.2 Protobothrops mucrosquamatus | reverse complement strand
TCCTTCCTTCCTTCCTTCCTTCCTTCCTTCCTTCCTTCCTTCCTTCCTTCCTTCCTTCCTTCCTTCCTTCCATGGTGCTCACTGGTTAGAATGTAATATTGCAGGCTTACTCACTGCTCATTGCCAGGAGTTCGATCCTGACCGGTTCAAGGTTGACTCAGCCTTCCATCCTTCCGAGGTCGGTAAAATGAGAACCCAGATTGTTGGGGGGGGGGGCAATAGGCTGACTCTAAACTGCTTAGAGAGGGCTGTAAAGCACTGTGAAGCGGTATATAAGTCTAAGTGCTTTTGCTTTTGTGATGGATGGATGGATGGATGGATGGATGGATGGATGGATGGATGGATGGATGGATGGATGGATGGATGGATGGACGGACAGACAAAGCCGTGGTGGCACAGTGGTTAGGATGCAGTATTGCAGGCAAACTCTGCCCACAGCCAGGAGTTCAATCCTGACCTGCTCAAGGTTCACTCAGCCTTTCCATCCTTCCGAGGTTGGTAAAATGAGGACCCAGATGGTTGGGGGCAAATAGGCTGACTCTGTAAACCGCTTAGAGAGGGATGTAAAGCACTGTGAAGCGGTATATAAGTCCAAGTGCTGTTGCTATTGCTGTTCTTCCGTTCTTGGATGAGAAGCGAAACCAAGAAAGTCCAGTTGCCTTTTTGGAAAAGCACTTTTGGGATAACCATGACCTGGATGATTGAGAATCTCCATAGACCGTTTGGAACCTCCTAAGACTGAAGAAGGGGAACGATAACTCAACCTTCTTCCAACCTTCGTCTTGGAAAATTCTCAACTGTGGACCTTTGGATGGTGGAATCCTAATATTCGGAGCCCTTGCCAAAGGCCCTGGTTTGGAGACCCTCTGGATGAGAGTCAACTGCTAAAAAAAAGGGCGCCTTTTGCTGTGGACGGAAGGCTCTTGAGTTGGATGGTGCTTTTGAGTCCATCAACAAGTCCATCATGTTCAGAAGTGTTTTCTTCTCCAGGTTTGCTGTGTCCTTCACCGAAGCCATGAGAGAAGCAGCTGCAACGTATTGGGTAGGTGAGTCTGTGGAGGCTGGGAGTGCACACAGTTTTTATTTTGTCTCTTTCTTGTTTTTATAAAAAAAAAAAGTCGCATTCCCTTACCTTTGAACCTTTTCGGTTCTGAGCATGAAGTTCTTCTGCAAGGATTTTGCTCACCTAGCTTAAGTCATGGCAATCCTCCTCCTCCTCCTCCTGTAACAAGACATTTGACATCCATGTGAAAAGAGAGGAATTGATCCGCCAAATATCCACCTCCTCCTGCTCTTGAAGGTATCTCTTCCTCTTCCTCTTTTTCTTCTTCATCAACACACCAACGTGAGTGGGGAACAGCCTTCCTCCACTCCTCCTCCTCCTCCTCCTCCTCTTCCACAAGTTCTACTTTCTTCTTCTTCTTCTTCTTCTTCTTCTTCTTCTTCTTCTTCTTCTTCTTCTTCTTCTTCTTCTTCTTCTTCTTCTTCTTCTTCTTCTTCTTCTTCTTCTTCTTCTTCTTCTTCTTCTCCTCCTCCTTCTCCTTCTTCTCCTCCTCCTCCTCCTCTTCTTCTCCTTCTCCTCCTCTTCCTTCTCCTCCTCTTCCTTCTCCTTCTCCTTCTCCTCCTCCTCTCCTTCTCCTCTTCTCCTCCTCCTCTTCTTCTTCTTCTTCCTCAACACATCAACTTGAGTGGG
>NW_015415085.1:0-1693 GCF_001527695.2 Protobothrops mucrosquamatus | reverse complement strand
GAGGGAGAGGGAGAGGGAGAGGGAGAGGGAGAGAGGGAGAGAGGGAGAGAGGGAGAGAGGGAGAGAGAAGCATGCTAGCCTCCAACATCCATATTTCTAATAAAGCTTATGAGGTGGTTGGCTGGTTTGGTGGGATGGAACCCTCCTCTCTAG
Organism: Protobothrops mucrosquamatus; assembly: GCF_001527695.2. NCBI lineage: Eukaryota > Metazoa > Chordata > Lepidosauria > Squamata > Viperidae > Protobothrops > Protobothrops mucrosquamatus. The sequence goes on along the minus strand of NW_015415085.1, from coordinate 1,540 downwards.
AATAAAACAAGGCACAGTTAGTCCTCGACTTACAACATTTCATTTAGTGACTGTTCAAAGTTACAAGAGCACTGAAAAAAGGGGCTCATGACCGTTTTTCACACTTACAACCGTTGCAGCACGCCCCCGTGGTCACCTAATCAAAATTCAGATCCTTGGCAAGTGGTTTATATTTTTGATGTCCCGGATCCATGTGATCTTTTGCGACCTTCCGACAAAGTCAATGGGGGAAAACCCGATTCATTTAACAACCGTGTTACTAACTTAACAACGGCAGCGGTTCAGGCAACCGCTGTGGCAAGAAAGGTCGTAAAATGGGCCCAAAGTCACTTACCATGTATTGCTTAGCAACACCACTCAGTTGTGGTCCTGAGTCAAGGGCTACCTGTGTAGCAATGAGTGAGGGACAGTAGAGAAAGGCATTGATATAGGTTGATATAGTTGAACTAGAAGATCTCCACGGTCCCTTCCAACTCTGTTAGTCTGTTTCTCCTCTACAAAGTAAGGATGGTGTAGAAATGAAAATGTTGCTGGCAATGATGGTGGTTGTTGTTAATTGCGAAGTCGTGTCCGACCCATCGCGACCCCATGGACAACGTTCCTCCAGGCCTTCCTGTCCTCTACCATCTTCCAGAGTCAATTTAAGCTCACACCTACTGCTTCAGGGACTCCATCCAGCCACCTCATTCTTTGTCGTCCCCTTCTTCTCTTGCCCTCCATCTTTCCCAGCATTGGGCTCTTCTCCAGTGAGTCCTTCCTTCTCATTAGATGGCCAAAGTACTGGAGTTTCAACTTCAGGATCTGGCCTTCTAAAGAGCAGTCAGGGTTGATCTCCTCTAGGACTGACCGGTTGGATTGCCTTGCAGTCCAGGGGACTCGCAGGAGTCTTCTCCAGCACCAGAGTTCAAAGGCCTCAATTCTTTGGCGCTCAGCCTTTCTTATGGTCCAACTTTCACATCCATACATTGCAAATGATGGTGGTAACCGCCGTAAAAATATTTTTTCCCTTTGTTTAAGCGATTTGTGGAACGTCTTATTTCCTAATCTTTCCCATCTTCCTTTCCTGAGAGGAATATTGCAAGCAGAGTCCAAATTCATATTCTGGATTGGCTCAATCCTCCATTCTTGGAGTTTCCAGGTATAGGGACTCTGACTCCCAGAATTCCACAGCCAGCAGAGCCATTGCTGAGAATTCTGGGAGTTGAAGTCCACTCACCTTTAATTTGCCAAAGATTTAGAGACGCTGCCTTAGACCAACTTAAAGTCTATAACTAGAGCGGGAATGTACAGCATTTCCTGGCCCAAGGTCTATACTTGGATTTGGCAGGGGGCTGTTGGAGGCAGGAGGGAAAAATTCATAAAGATCAGGATGGCGGCCATGACTGTACGATCAAAGTCCCAACCCGTTTTACAAAAATGGGTTTTTCCATTGCATGCTCACAGCTGTTCTTGTGACTTTATGACTTCTCCTTCGCTCTCAAGAAGGCTTGAATTCTGAAAGAAGAAAGAAAGAAAGAAAGAAAGAAAGAAAGAAAGAAAG
>NW_015415084.1:0-1693 GCF_001527695.2 Protobothrops mucrosquamatus | reverse complement strand
CATCTAGTCCAACCTCCTGCTCAGGCAGGAAACCCTATACCATTTCGGACAAATGGCTGTCCAGTTTCTTCTTAAAAACTTCCAGTGTTGGCACATTCACCGCTTCTGGAGGCAGGTTGTTCCACTGGTTAATTGTTCTAACTGTCAGGAAGTTTCTCCTTAGTTCTAGGTTGCTTCTCTCTTTGGTTAGTTTCCATCCATTGCTTCTTGTCCTGCCTTCAGGCACCTTGGAGAATAGCTTGACTCCCTCTTCTTTGTAGCAGCTCTTGAGATATTGGAACACTGCTATCATGTCTCCCCTCATCCTTCTTTTCGTTAAACTAGACATAACCAATTCCAGCAACCGTTCCTTATATGTTTTAGCCTCCAGTCCCGTAATCATCTTTGATGTATGCACTTCAACTCCCAGAATAGAAATTAACCACTATGTTCTATGGGTTGTTTCAATAAACCAGTGAATTGACTTGTCATCAAGCAGCTATATATGTGTGTGTATATTTGGACTGTTTTCCCTGGAAATATATCGAGTAATGGCATCAACTGCGATGGTATTTTCTGAGTTGTTGGCACTTGATTGTTTGAAACTGGACTTGAACTATCCATATGAGTCATCACACAAGCTTTTGGTATGGTAATGATGTGAGATGTTATATACTCAGAATCATGAAGCTATTATCTGCAGCTGTTAGAAATTGCTATTTTTTTTTTAACATTCCTGGGTTCAACACTTCGTTGGTATCTCATTTTCTCTGAGGGTGTTTTACTTATGGTGAGCAATTGCCTAATGCTTTCTTCCTGACTGTAACAGTGCTTTATTGTTATGGAAAACAAAATTGTGACCATCTGTTTAGAAGGAGGCTATAATTTTCTCCATTTCCACTGTATTTTACCAAGAATGAAGTTTACTCACCTACAATTAGGTTTTGGGAAATTACTTTATTATTGTTTTAACAGACAGTAGATGACATATGGTACAGTATTCTGGAACACCAGATTTGATACTAATATAATGACATGTCTCCTTTTAAAAGTAGTAAGTCTAAACACTAAATAGTCATCGGTTTGTAAGGCTCATAGCTCTCTATCCTGTACCCTGAGTGCTTTTGAAGTGTGTGTGTATGTACTGTATGTATGTATATATATATATTCTAACATAGTGCAGTGAGAAAGATCATATATTTTACAATATTTTTATGTTTAGGTAACTGAATCTCTTTCATTCAAGTTGAATTCTACCATTGTAGATGGGATTGATAAAAATACTGATAATTAGAAGTAATTATGGTTCCCATTCTTTTTTGAAATCAGGCTTAACAGTTAACGTGGTCCTAATGTGAATAGCTGATCAAAAGAAATTGTGACTGAGCACCTTCATGTGGAGGCTGTATGACTTCTTTGATTAATGTACAGATGTTTTCCAATGCTCCTGTAATAAAGTCTGTATTGATTTACATCAGATGTTGCAGGTGCTTAAACACCTTTCCAAGGGCTGACATGCTCTGAGGTTGAATATATTTTTTAAAAATTGCTGGTATTTTGTATAAGGCTAAGAATGTTCTTAAGGGTATTTTGTAATTGACTATGCTTTGCTCATCTGCCTAAAAAAGTTGGAGATCCTTGCACTGAGATGAACCCAATATCTATTTTTAGTTCCAATCTTGTAGACAATCTATACTCTTGGAATCAAGAAGGA
>NW_015415083.1:0-1693 GCF_001527695.2 Protobothrops mucrosquamatus | reverse complement strand
AATATTAATTTTGCCGTTTCATTTAAAATTTTTGTTAACACCCAATATAAAATCAAATTAAAATCCAATCTAAAATACCCCTCAGGCCAGCCCCGCTAGCTGGAATAGCCATGTCTTGAGGGCGCGGCGGAAGGAGGGGAGATCCGGAATGACCCGGATCTCTGGGGGTAGTTCGTTCCATAGGGAGGGGGCTCCAACATATTCAATGGTCTGCAGAATCATGAGTGAATTCATTTAATTTGAGTGAATGTTATACTATGTGATTTATTTTGCTAGTTGTTAGTATATTATTGTATTCATTTGTTTCACTCTTTTGCTGGTCATTAGCCAAATAATTGATGGAATGAATGATTTTCATTTATTGAGGTACTTGTATGTCTGTAAATATATGACCTGCATATTTTTAATTTATTTTTTATTTAGTTTTTTTCTTTCTTTTATAATTTTCTGTATTCCTTCTTCTTTCTTATATTACTTGTATAAAATATATAAAATCATTTTATCAGCAACCAAACTTAATCATGCAGTTTAGGTCCTTAATCTCCATCAAGTATATTCTAAGGAAAGAATAATTAATACTTGCTTGTCTCTTTATTAGACATAACTAACACATTAAGATTTTAGTCAGCATGAAATAAATTTGAGAATGGTGTCTGTGTCCACTAGGTATAAATATTTTATGAAAAATATTTTCTTTTCTCCCCAATCATCTTCATTTTCTTAAAACCTGTTTTAAGGAGTTTGGAAAAGTTCTGAGCAGACAAAAGGAGTTTAAGAGCTCAGGCAGAAGAAAAGGAGAAGAGAATTAACTGAAGATGAATCACATGATGCTTGGATTTGCCCAAGCAATCAAAATCTGTTACCTAAATCCAGGAAGTACACGGCCATTTTCCCAAAGTACTAGAATAAAAAGCAAAAGCAGACAATCTATTGTTATATTGGGGTTCTGATATTACTATTTTGTGACTATGCCATGTGAAATGGGGAGCAGATCAGATGCAATGTGACTTCTACAGCATAAATAGTTGGATCCAAACCTAGTCCCACTTAGTAGATCGACTGAAATAAGTTTTATTTTATTTTATTTTTAAAAACTCACTTGGTTTCTTGGGAAAGAAAAAAAATCTGAAATATACAGGACGCATAAGAACAAAGAATACTAAAATATGTCCTCAAAAAGGTTATTTATTTTAATCACACGTTTGGAAATGCAGTATAAGGAACTAAATCAAATCACTACACTGGAGTACTGCCAGAAAGAAAATGCAGCCATGATTCTTTAATGAGTAGGTGAATTAGGGAAATAGCAGCTTTATTTCTTAGCTGTCTTATAAAGGATTCCAATAAATTGGAATGCTAACAACACAATAAAACAACAGTTGGACATTCCAGCCATAATCTATATTTACTTCAAAATCAAATTTCATCAGATACATCTGACTATGATAGTACTCTCAGTTGGTGAGCTATGGGCAACATGTTGACTTGTAAACAGAGATATTGATTTGCATATAATAGCATATAACTTCTTGGGCAAAAGTGGGCTTGGGTTTTGCTTGAGACATATTAGCCAAAATGTGCCAAAACTTGAATGGCATTATCCTAGATACTTAGCAGGGGATATGGCATGGGTATAACTAAAGCTGAAAATCTATTTTTTTTCTAACCTCTCCACTTATAATGTTACTAAACA
>NW_015415082.1:0-1693 GCF_001527695.2 Protobothrops mucrosquamatus | reverse complement strand
TTTACAGCTTTCAAAATGCACTGCCAGAGTTATTCAGAGTTCAGATCTAATTAAACTAGGCCAGTGGTTCTCAACCTTTTCTTCACCATGGACCCCCTTTAAATACCTTTTGTGACCATGGCCGTGGACCACCAGACTTAGCTTAAAATTTAAATCATAACGTTTCTTGAAGCCTTCGTGGCCCCCCTTTGATGACATCCCAGCCATCCCAGGCAAACCATAGGTTGAGAGGCTAATCTAGAACAACTAAGACTAACTGGTCTTGAGATTCTTTTACACAGAGAAAACAGACTTAACATATTCTGTTTTAGCAGATGACAACATACATTGCAAACTTTGACACTGCAGGTTTAGAATTCCTATGCTAGCCTTATGTTATCTGTGGCATATCATTTACATACTTTTGTTATTGATATCAGCAGTAAATATTACTTCCCTGTACCAGAATCTGTCTTATGATTTCCATATATTTTTCACTGCCTTGAAAGAGACTTCTGTTAACTAGCTTACTTTCAACTCGCTTGACAATTTCTTCTGAATTTCTATTGACCGTTTTCAGCTTACTGTATTATAGGAGATGGTGAGAACACTCCTGCTGCTGATGTAGGTTCTTGTTACACGTCTTCCCAGCACTTCCCTGTAAGAAGCCAGGAGTCAGAAGACTTCTGGAGAAATTATGTAAGGAAAGAAGATTCAGACAGATTCCTTGTAATGTAGCAAATGCTTCACCAAAATCCTTTTCTATTGTGGGCAACTGTGCTAGCCCATCTTTTGACAACTCTATTAAATTATACTATACATTTGCTGAGAGGCACCCTTTATGTTGCCTTTTTTACTTAAAGGCATCCTATGATTTGATACCATGTGAAAGACTACAGGAAATTAGCTGCCATTTCAATCAACTGCTATCTTTTTCAACTAATTATGTGACTTAATTACTATTCAAGTCAAGGGTCACCTCTTAGGTGACTTAATTAAACCTATCTCTATTTAGAAATGTATCAAACAGCTCTATATCTTTGCTCTGTTATTGTTTAATTATTACATTAATGCTTCATTACATTGCCAGGACAAAATATTACCATTTATTTGTTTGCCATCATCCCGTTCTAGTCTTTATGCTGATGATGCAGTCATTTGTCCATCACCTGGGTAGGTTTCTGAAGATGCCTTAGAGCTTTATAATTTTACAGAATACCTTGAAATTAACTCTTCTAAAAAAGTTTCTAGTATTTTCTAGGAAGTGTTTTAAGCACTACATCAACAATTAATGATAAGCTGATTGAACAGGTTAAATCTTTTAAGTGCTTATGCATCCACTTCCAACCAGCTGATCAATTCATGTCAAAGGCCTATTAATAAGAGCCCTCAAAGCATGTCACAGGATTGCTAAATTGATAAGCCAATTTGAAAATAATTATGTCATGACAATTACCAAATTGTTTAAAGCCAGGGTTTTTAGTATGATTATTATTATTATTATTATTATTATTATTATTATTATTATTATTATTATTATTATTATTATTATTATTATTTTAATTTGTATACCGCCCTTCTCCCATAGGACTCAGGGCGGTTCACAGCATATTAAAAACAAATAATATACACAAAATACAAAAAATACAAAATACAAAAATACAAAAAAATAAACCCCGATAAAAGCCGAATTAAAACCAAATATTACCAGCTG
>NW_015415081.1:0-1693 GCF_001527695.2 Protobothrops mucrosquamatus | reverse complement strand
AACACTGGAAGTTTTTAAGAAGAGACTGGACAGCCATTTGTCCGAAATGGTATAGGGTTTCCTGCCTGAGCAGGGGGTTGGACTAGATGACCTTCAAGGTCCCTTCCAACTTTACTACTATTATTATTATTATTATTATTATTATTATTATTATTATTATTATTATTATTATTATTATTATTATTATTATTATTATTATCATTTTTGTTCCTTTTCTCTGCATACTTCTTCTATAGCCTCAGCATCTTTTTTGTATCTTGGAAATCAGAACTGGACACAGTATTCCAAATTTGGCCTCACTAGTGCAATACAGAGTGGTACTATCACTTCCTGTGATCTTCATGCTATCCCTCTGTTGATGCAACCTAGGACTTGGTTGGCTTTTTTGACAGCTGCAGTACACTGTTGACTCATACTTAAGCAGTGGTTTACTAAGACACCTAACCCTAACCCTCACACGGGCACTATTGTTGTGCACGATCAGTGGTTCTCAACCTTTTTAATGCCGCGACCCCCAACCAGTCGTACGTCGAGGACTAAACAGGTCGTAAGTCGAGGACTAAACCGGTCGTAAGTCAAGGACTAAACCGATCATAAGTCAAGGACTACCCAACCGGTCGTAAGTCGAGGACTTTCCCTGCCTGGGAGCGCCGCACATGCGTGGTTCCGCCCCCTGCGCCGGCCGAGGCGTAGCTGGCAAGCGGCAGAGATGGAGCAGGCTGACCACCAGCTGGCCCAGCTCAAGGGAGGTAAGGCACCTGCCGGAAAAGGGGAAAAAATGGCGGACAGCCTTGCTTGGCGATCCCCGTGAAATGGTCAATCGACCCCAAATGGGGTCACAACCCATAGGTTGAGAACCGCTGTGCTAGATGCTGCTTATCCTGAATTTGTGCATGTGATTTTTCCTGTCTAAGTGCAAAAACTTACTTTTCAAACCACTGAAATGCCTCTTGTGAGACAGACTGAGACACCTGTTAGCAGGCTGCTCATTTGAACTTCGACATTTTTCTCAATATATTCTATATCAATATTCATTTTTCTCATTTTTATTTATTGAAGCCTTCAGTCTAATAAATCAGACTACGTAGGAAAAACAAAAATGCTAAAGTAAGGATGCAATTTAATGTTACTCACTTTCTTGAGTGAGAACAACAATCCATGTGAACAATGCAAATACTAAACCATATGATGATATGTGTTGGGAAATTCCAAGGGTTAGAAATTGCTCTTGAGAAACCACTAATAAGATGTTCTATTACAAAGTCTTACATAAATTAATTAACTGAAATACCACAATATAGGGTGTAGTAGTAGTAGTACATTTGAGGTAATGAGAAGATATTGTGAGGTGCAACCAACTTTGCAAAGAAACTTGGGAAGTCAAGGCTGCTTTGCTAATGTTGAAACTCTGTGAATCCTGGAAGTTTAAAAAATGCAATCCTAAATTGAATTTATTAGATAATAGTTATTTGAAAGTGAGAGAATTTTAAAGACAATGTAGGTACAAAGTTAATAAGAGAGAAGTCCCAGATATATTAACTTGAGAGGATAATTGTACTTAACATTCCTTGATCTCAACATCTATTTTGATAACAGTGTTTTGAAAGACAGAAATGTAATAATTAGAGAAATAACATTTCTTATCACCTCATTATGATTACATGTCAAAGATAAACTTTAAATAAATAGCAAA
>NW_015415080.1:0-1693 GCF_001527695.2 Protobothrops mucrosquamatus | reverse complement strand
ATTAGATCTAGTGTATGTCCTCCCGTGTGAGTGGGGGCATGAACTAATTGGGTCAAGTCCATGGTCGTCATGGAGGCCAAGAACTCCCGAGCTGCCGCCGACGTTTCACCCGCCGATGGCAGGTTGAGGTCCCCCATGACTATAAGTCTGGGGGTCTCAACCGCCACCCCGGCTATCACGTCAGCCAGCTCAGGCAGGGGCATTGACACATAGCAGGGGGCCAGGTATATTATCAACAGGACCACTTGCACCCCTTGCCCCCACTTCACAAGGAGGGACTCTGCACCGTCTATCTGAGGCACAGTGGCCTCCCTCGGACATAGGCTCTCCCTTATAATGATCGCTACCCCACCGCCCCTGCCCCGGGCCCTCGGCTGATGGAATGCCTGGAAACCCGGTGGACACAGATCAACGAGGGGAACTCCCCCTTCCATGCCCAACCAGGTCTCGGTGATACCTGCCAGGTCCGCTCCCCCCTCTTGAATGAGCTCTTGAATGAGGGGGGCCTTATTTACCACGGACCTGGCGTTGCACAGCATCAGCCGATGGTCCCGGGCCCGAGGATCTGAAGTCCCTGGAAGTCGAGTAGAGCCCTGAGGATCGGAGCATCCACAAGCTCGTAAGCAGCGTGTGCGTACTCCCAAAACCCGATATGGTCCTCTGCTCCAGCCATATCTGCCCCTCCCACTGACCGTACCTATCACACCACCCTCCGTTAGCCCCCCAGTCCCCTCCCTCACCGTTCCGCGCCCCTCAGACAGGACTGGCCTTGGCCTCAGAGAGGGCTCCCCTAAGTCCCCTCGGGCCAACCCCAAACCCCCTAAAAATTTAATAAAGCACCCCTCTAAGAAGACTCGCAATTTTCTTCTCCTTAGTTCCCCAGTTGCTGTTGCTGTATGCCACCTCTCGGGGTTCCACACCCCTTCATCAAGGCAAGCCCTTGAGATCGTATTAGGCCATGCCTGCGCGATGGGGGAATCGCGCAGGGCCAGCAGTTCCTTCCTGGAATACAGTCCAGTTCACATCAGGAAGTCCAGCAGCAGAGTAGGGGAGGGGGGAAAGTCCTCGTGATGGTAATCCTAGTCAGGGGCTTAGATGGATAACGAGAAAGCAGCAACAGTTTATTGTTCTTATTGACCCCCATAGGGGGGGGGGAATTGCAAAGTCAGAGTTTGGGGGAAAAGCCAGATCTCCAAAGCTTTAAGGGAGACTGGGAAAGTAGATCTTTGTCAAACTTTGGGAAGAGTGTTCCCTAGGGCAGGGGCTGCCACAGAAAAGGCATTCTTCCCAACTCCAATTAGATGGCAATATTTAGGGGAAGGGACTAGGAGCTTGCCCATCATATATGACCTGGTAGGATGGATAGATGTTCTTAGGAAAAGAACATCTGGCCCTGTGCCATCTAGGGCTTTAAAGGTGATGACCAGCACTTTGAACTGAAACTGGAAGTCAGAGCAGCTGGTGCACAAAGGTGTTACACGAGCAAACCTAGGGCCCCCATTACTGCATTCTGGACCTGTTGAAGTTTTTAAGTGGCTTTCAGGGGCAGCCTCATGTACGTAGTAATCAAAACAGAATAGCTCGACCTATGAGGTTAGCTCAGCCCCTTGAATCCTTTAGGAAACCTTTTGGGCACCAGGGACCGGTTACATGGAGAGAGGTTTTTCCGCAGACTGGAGGGGGCATGGTTTTG
>NW_015415079.1:0-1693 GCF_001527695.2 Protobothrops mucrosquamatus | reverse complement strand
GGCCAATCCCAGAAACACCGGGCTCCTGGCCAATCCCAGAAACACCGGGCTCCTGGCCAAACTCCTCGCTGTCGGAAGGCACCGAAGGCTGCACCAGAGGGGAAGGGCCTGGAGAGGGAGGCCTAGCCATCTCCTCTCCTTCATGTTCAGAGCCTTCCTCCTCTGATGAGAGGGACCCACCGGACGGAGCCACAACAGAAGGAGAGGAGATGACCAGGTCTCTCTCGCCAGGACCCTCCTCTCTGGCAATGCCTCAGGTGTCTCCCGACGGAGAAGAGATTGGGCAGGAGCCAGGTGTTTCCGAGCCGTCGGATAGTGACGAAGATACGTTGTGGCTGGACCCACGCCAGTGTAGGCAAGACAAGCGTGCGCAGCAGAAAAGGAGGCGTGCCAGAGATTAAGCTGAGTCACTGGACCCCACCCCACAGGCTATAAAAGAGTATGGTGGCCATTCGGACTCTGTGACGGACAAAGCTAAATCTCTGGCGAATCACTTTGCACCTTTGGACACAACGCCTATTTGCTGTGGATTTAATTACAAACTGGACTATTCAAACTGTATGTATTTTTGTCTGTCTTATCGCAGTAAAAAAGTTCTTGGCAGGCAGCTATGGAGTTGCTGCCAAGTTCCTTATCAGTGGCGTGGAGTGTCTGAGAAGGTTATTTAACCCTCGGCTGGCTATTTGGGTGTGTGTGAGACGGGGACAGAACACTTGCCAGAAACGTGGGAGCATTTGGGGAAACTTTGGAGGAATTAAAGGGCGGTTTGAATTGCAAGCTGACTGCATTGCCTCTGTGCCGTGCCCTGGGTCATCACAGAGGATTTATTGAATGGGCTAAATCTCAGGTGGGAGCTCTGGTGTTATTTAAAGAAAAAAAGACGGGTCGCTTCGTCTCTGCGTAGACTATAAAGAATTAAACGCTGTGAGCATGGAAAACAAATACCCCCTCCCCCTCCTGAAGGACTTACTAACCCACCTGGCAAAGGGGAGTGTCTTCACTAAATTGGAGCTGAGAGAGGCATATTACTGAGTGAGGATAAAAGAGGGAGATGAGTGGCAGACTGCTTTTAACTGTCCCATGGGGAGCTACCAATTTAAAGTCATGCCATTTGGCCTATAGAGGGCTCCAGCTGTCTTCATGCAGCTGATCAATCAGGTACTACATGACCATTTATACAAAGGGGTTTTGGCATATCTTGATGATATCCTGATATACAGCACGAATATGGCTGACAACGTAAAACTAGTGAGAGAAGTACTAAAGAAACTGCTAAATGCCAGACTTTATGTTAAACTATCAAAGTGTGAGTTTCACGAGACCCGACTAGATTATCTCAGCTACAGAATTTCCAGTGAGGGCATTGAAATGGATCCGGCTAAAGTGAAAGCCATAATTGAATGGCTGTTGTGGCTCCGTCCTGTGGGTCCCTATCATCGGAGGAGGAAGGCTCTGAACATGGAGAGGAGATGGCCAGGCCTCCCTCTCCAGGAACTTCCCCTCTGGTGCGGCCTTCGGTGTCTTCCGACGGAGAGGAGATTGGCCAGGAGCCAGGTGCTTCTGGGATTGGCCAGGAGCCAGGTGCTTCTGGGATTGGCCAGGAGCCAGGTGTATCGGACTCTGAGGAGGATACGTCTTGGCTGGATCCACGCCAGCGTCGGAGGGACAAACGTGCGCAGCAGCTAAAACGCCG
>NW_015415078.1:0-1693 GCF_001527695.2 Protobothrops mucrosquamatus | reverse complement strand
GGGAGATGAGCAGAGGGGTTTTATGGCTCTCACTTCCTCCATTTCAACTTCAAAGGGACTGAATGTGGATATCACCAAAAGGACTAACCATAACAATGGGGCTATTACCTTTCATGTACTCCTCTCTGAAGTCTCCTTTCCCGGCAGTGAGGAAAAGGGGGTGGGAATGTAATGCCTGGGACTGTCGCTGGAAGAAGGGAGTAATGGGGTGGGGCTACTGGGGGACCCCTTAAAACCTTGAATGGCTGAGAGCTTTGACCCCAAGTCCTGTCTAGAACACCTGCAACCATTTTCTCTTAATAAATGATGCCTGTTGGAAGAACTATTCCAAGAGTTCTGTCTTCTTAAGATGCAAAGTGGGGTGGGTCCTTACACCTGGTCTAAAAGAAAGTGATATATTTTTTTAATCATTTTATCCTCGGGACCTAATAAAATTTTATCTAGTTCTGTCGGTTCTATTTTTATACCCCACTCTTTTTTGTCTTTCCTATATCTTGCTTGTAGTTGGAGGTATGCCCACCATTCTAATTCTATCCCTGCATCTTGGAAATTTTTTCCTCAATTTTAATTCTCCTCTTTCATCTAGTATGTTTTTATAGGTTATTACTTTCTCCAACTGAATGAACCTTGGGTGTATGTACATTTCTAGTATTGAAATCCAATTGGGAACTTGCCTATAATTCTGTTGCCGGATTTTGGTCCATACATCTATTAACGCCTGTCTGATGTAGTGCCTCCGGAAGTACTGGTGAACTTTATGTTTCTCGTCCCATAACATGGCATGCCATTCAGTCTGCATGTCATGGCCTTCCAATTTTAATAATCTCCCATTTTCCAGTCGGATCCAATCCCGCACCCATAGTAGAATTTTAGATTGATAGTATTTTTCCAGGTCGGGGAGGCCAAGACCCCCCCTTTCCTTAGCATCCTGTAATAATTTTAATTTAATCCTTGATTTTTTTCCTTGCCAGATGAATTTAAGTATGGATTGGTTGAAATTTTGAAAGAATTCCTTTTCTAATCTAATTGATATACATTGAAATAGAAATAATATTTTAGATAGTACATTCATTTTAATTACGGTAATTCTACCCAGGTGTCCAAGTCCAAGTTTTAATCTGTTCCATTAATTTATCATAATTGTCTCTTTTAATTGTTACACACCTAGCTGTTAAGTGTATCCCTAAGTATCTTATTTTCTTTGTGATCTGAATGCCTAATCTATCAGCTAATTCATTTTTCTGTGTTCTAATAATATTCTTCACGAGCATTTTGGTTTTTTCCTTATTTATCTTTAGGCCTGCCATTTCACCATATTCACCCAATACTTCCATTAGCCTTGTCCCTGATTGTAAAGGCTCTTCGAGTATGAAAACAAGATCTCAGCAAAGGCTTGCAATTTGAAGATTTCTCTCTTAACCTCTAAACCTTTAATATACTCATCTTTCCGAATCATTCTATTTAGTACCTCCAGGGATAATATAAACAATAGTGGAGATGGAGACTTCCGGTGGCAGGCGATTTCGCTGGTCGCAGCTGTTTGCTGCCTCCCGCCTGTTTTGCGTAAAAGCCGGTTTGACAGCCAGCATCAGCTGTCAAACGGCTTGATACCTTTCCCCTGGGCATAAGGGGATAGGTGAGCTGCCCGGGGTAGGAGTTGAGTTCCCGAGTCGTCCTATATGGACGATGTAGG
>NW_015415077.1:0-1693 GCF_001527695.2 Protobothrops mucrosquamatus | reverse complement strand
ATAATAATAATAATAATAATAATAATAATAATAATAATAATAATAATAATAATAATAATAATAATAATAATGATAAAGTTGGAAGGGACCTCGGAGGTCATCTAGTCCAACCTCCTGCTCAGGCAGGAAACCCTATACCATTTCGGACAAATGGCTGTCCAGTTTCTTCTTAAAAACTTCCAGTGTTGGCGCATTCACCTCTTCTGGAGGCAGGTTGTTCCACTGGTTAATTGTTGTAACTGTCAGGAAGTTTCTCCTTAGTTCTATGTTGCTTCTCTCCTTGAGTAGTTTCCATCTGTTGCTTCTTGTCCTGCCTTCAGGCGCTTTGGAGAATAGCTTGACTCCCTCTTCTTTGGGGCAGCCCCTGAGATATCGGAACACTGCTATCATGTCCCCCTTCGTCCTTCTCTTCATTAAACTAGACATACCCAATTCCAGCAACCATTCAGAACAGAACAGAACAGAACAGAACAGAATAGAATAGAATAGAATAGAATAGAATAGAATAACAGAATTGGAAGGGACCTTGGAGGTCATCTAGTCCAACCCCCTGCTCAGGCAGGAAGCCTCATACCATTTCAGACAAATGGTTGTCCAATCTCTTCTTAAAAATTTCCAGTGGTGGAGCATTCACAACTTCTGGAGGCAGGTTGTTCCACTGGTTAATTGTCCTCAGTGTTAGGAAATTTCTCCTTAGTTTTAGGTTGTTTCTCTCTTTGGTTAGTTTCCATCCGTTGCTTTTCCTCCTCCTCCTCCTCCTCCTTTCCTGAAGCCACTTTTCCATCACATGTCCCCTATGCACCCTTATCAAATCCCTGGCGTTTCCTTGCCTCCCCCCACCCCGCCTGCATGCAGGACCCGGATCTGTCTGCCCCTGTTTGTTTGCCTCACTCCCTGTCCCTGCCCCCTCCCCACTTTAAAAATAGCCCAAGATTTATTCTCTGCCAGCATGGAAAGCCCCCGGGGCGTAAGGGAGGAAGCAGACAGGCCTTTGAAAGCCAAAGGGGGGGGGGACTGGCTGGGGAGAAGGGGAAGATGAATGAAAAGGGCAGGAAATCACCCACCCCGCTTACTGCAACAGCCCCACAGAGGGGAAGAGGCTCAAATGCAAACTCCCCGTGGTTGAAGGGGAACTCCTGGGGAGTCTAAAAGTGGCCTTGGCTGACTCTGCTGGATGGCTTGAAGGAACCCAAGACAAAAGCTGAGCAGCTTTGGCCATTTCTCTCTCTCTCTCTCTCTCTCTCTCTCTCTCTCTCTCTCTCCCTTCCTCCCTCCCTCTCTCCCTCTCTCTCTCATCTATATCAATCATCTCTCTTCTATGATCTATCTATCTATCTATCTATCTATCTATCTATCTATCTATCTATCTATCTATCTATCTATCTATCTATGATTTGATCTATCTATGATTTGATCTATCTATCTATGATTTGATCTATCTATCTATCTATCTATCTATCTATCTATCTATCTATCTATCTATGATTTGATCGATCTATCTATCTATCTATCTATCTATCTATCTATCTATCTATGATTTGATCTATCTATCTATCTATGATTTGATCTATCTATCTATCTATCTATCTATGATTTGATCTATCTATCTATCTATCTATCTATGATTTGATCTATCTATCTATCTATCTATCTATGATTTGATCTATCTATCTATGATTTGATCTATCTATCT
>NW_015415076.1:0-1693 GCF_001527695.2 Protobothrops mucrosquamatus | reverse complement strand
GTTTGGGTCGATAGTATCAGAAGGTAGGACTTTTTTTTGCTGACTGAGTCTTTTTCACAGAATTTTCTGCTTCCCACCTGTCTCCCGTGTTCTGTCGCTAAATTTAACCAGCTTTTTTCCAAAGCTGCTTTTTACACGCGCCACCTCCCTTCGCGTATCAGAAAGCGATAAATAAAGACTCGAACTGGCCGCGTGGGAGGAGAGGAAAGGACAGCGCCTGCATTTCCCGAAAGTTGGTTTTTAAGGCATCTGGGTGGAATACTTTTTAAGTAGCCAGTTTCCTCCCATTCGGTTGGAAATTTTCTATGTGGGAATTTCTTTGCATCCGTTTTTTTTAAAAAAAAACAAAAAACCCCCGAATCTTTGAAAAGAAACGGATAAGCCCCTTTTTTTCTAGTTTAGGACGTTAAGCCAAATCTTGGCAGTCCCATTTTGAACTATTTAAAACTAGCGGGATCAGTGGATTCCGGCACAATTCCTTCGGCCACGTTCGCAGGTTCGCTTACTTGGAAGTAAGTTGATTTGATCTCACATTAACTGATATTTGGGGCGACGCGTCCAGGATTGCGCAGTTCCGTGCGTCGAGGCGCGCACGCCTTAATTGACTCCGTAGTAACGCGCTGCTGATTGAGGACCAATTCATTACCAAATAAACATGTTTTCGGATCAGTGAATAAGCGGGAGAACAAATGTTTCAGTGTCCTCCCCCCCCCCCACCGCTTGTTTCCTAATGGCCGATGGCAAAAATGGTTTCTTCCATTGGGTGAAATGCGAATCAATTAATATAAAAAGGAAGTTCTCTTTGGGCGAGATGATGTACGTACAGATGTATGAACACCTCGCTTCAAGTGAAAAAAAAACCCCTCACTTAGTCAAAGGCAGCAATATTTTTTACCCCTTAGCAATTTCGCCTCTTTTGCCTAAAAATTGGTACTGCAGTTTAAAAACGCGAAGAGTCACCCCGGTTCTAAACGCGTCTCCTCGAAAGTTAATCCATTGGTTCCAAGTTGTTTACATCCAAACTTTTAGTTTACGATTGTTATCGGGAAATGCCTACTAAACCCCTTGTTTAACCGCCCGGTTTTGATTTTCCACTAAACAAGGTGTAAACTCGAACTGGTGCACCAAAACGCCTTCCGAATAAACTGGGTTACTCTTTTAGCTTAACCCTAATGCTCTCACCGGGCGAGTTCGAATCAGGTTAAATGGGTTTGAGTCCTAGTTTATGATTAACCGGGCCATCAGGTTAACGCTGTGATGTATGGGGGAGGGGGAAGAAATCTAATCAACTGCTATGTTTTTTAGCAGGTTGTATGAACGCAGCCAATTTTTTTTTTCCCGACGGTGCATTGTCTGCCCAAGGATGATGCGCAGAATCACAGACTGAAGGTGCAGTCCTGGGAGTCATGCAGGACCTTAGGCTTTATCCCAGCAGCGTACCCAAGCAACCGCTGGGGAGGAAGCAAGGCAATCCGGAGACTAGCCTAGGGGTGTGGGGGGGGGGATTCAGTCTGAGGCTCTGAGCTCAGGTCGTGATCACACAAACCTGCCTAAGCAGCTTAGTTAAAGAGTTAGCAGGTCTACATTCGGCTGAACGTGCAAGGTGTTAACCCCAAGGAGGTTTTCCCAGGCGGTGCGCGCGTAGTGAAGGGAAACCGTTCAGTTAGTGCAGGGGTAGGCAACCTTGGCTCTT
>NW_015415075.1:0-1693 GCF_001527695.2 Protobothrops mucrosquamatus | reverse complement strand
TATTCTTCCCAACAACGGTGATGTCGATCTGAAAGAAAAAGTTAAATATTCGTTCTGAAAAGTATGATCCTTTTTTCACACGTATGACCGTTGCAGCCTCCCTGGGGTCACGTGATTTACATTCGGATGATTGGGAACTGACTCATATTTAGGAGGTGCATACAAGGTTGAGAGAGAGAGACAGAGACAGAGACAGAGAGACAATAAGAGAGACAGAGACAGAGAAAGAAAGAAAGAAAGAAAGAAAGAAAGAAAGAAAGAAAGAAAGAAAGAAAGAGAGAAAGAGAGAAAGAGAGAAAGAGAGAAAGAGAGAAAGAGAGAGAGAGAAAGAGAGAAAGAGAGAATGAGACAGAGAGAGAAAGAGAGACAGAGACAGAAATGAGAGAGAGAAAGAAAGAAGAGAGAGTGAGAGACAGAGACAGAGAGAGACAGAGAGAGAAAGAGAGACAGAGAAAGAGAGAGACAGAGACAGAGAGAGAGAAAGAGAGAGACAGAGAGAGAAAGAGAGACAGAGACATAGAGAGAGAAAGAGAGAGACAGCGAGAGAAAGGGAGAGATGGGGAGAGGGAAAGAGAGAGACAGAGAAAGAGACAGAGACAAAGAGAGATGGAGAGAGAAAGAGAGAGAGAAACAGAGATGCAGAGAGAGAGAGAGAGAGAGAGAGACAGACAGACAGACAGACAGACAGACAGACAGACAGACAGACATACCTCTGGTCCATTAACAGAGAGATCCAGCCGCAACCACTGCTTCAGAGGAAGGCAGAACGTGCTCTTCCCTGCTAGATCCCCTCCTTTGACCAGGTGCATTTGGATGTGAAGATCACCTGAAATGTGATCCCCGACTTCCTTATTAACATATCTATTTGTTGATTTGTATATTTATTTATTTAGACATTTTCTATCGCCGCCTACTCGCTCATGGCAACTCAAGGCGGCTGACAGGACATAAAAACGCAATATAAAAGAAACAAAAATAATAAAAAAAATAAAATTAATCACTCCCTCGCCCCCCCCCCCATCCCCGGCGACCGTCCACACTCAAATCGGTCATTTGATGGGCTCCGTCCTGCTCTGGGCTCCCCAGGCCCGCTGGCAGAACCTCGTCTCCAGGGCCTTCCGAAAGAGTGTCAGAGTGAGGACCGGTCTCATTTCCAGAGGGATGATGTTCCCGAGGGAAGGAGCCACCGCGGAGAAGTCCCTGCTTCTGGTTTCCCGCCAGACGGATCTCTTTTTCTTACCTTTATTGGTGAGAAATACAGCAGGGGTGCCGTACATTTCTTCCGAATCGATGAAATACAGGATGCCACACAGTGGGCTCTCGCAATGGTGCAGTAAATAAAGCCAGACCGAGAAAGTAAAGCTGTAGAAGCACAAAAACAGGCTGGTGGGAAACAGCTTACTGACTCCTGAAACTATCTGAATATAATCCAGTCAATTCAACGGAACATTGAGGGACTCTGGACTCCACCTAGCCCAGCCTGGAAATTATTGTGCTCAGCCTGGAAATTATTGTGCTTTCTTCAAAGGATAACAATAACAATAACAATGAGGAGGAGGAGGAGGAGGAGAAGGAGAAGGAGAAGAAGAAGAAGAAGAAGAAGAAGAAGAAGAAGAAGAAGAAGAAGAAGAAGAAGAAGAAGAAGAAGAAGAAGAAGAAGAAGAAGAAGAAGAAGAAGAAGAAGAAGAAGAAG
>NW_015415074.1:0-1693 GCF_001527695.2 Protobothrops mucrosquamatus | reverse complement strand
CTAAGGCTGATGAACGAGGCTATCCATCATCTGCTTCACATCAGGGCCATAGAACCCGTACCGCTGGATCAGAGAGGTCAAGGATTCTACTCCATCCTCTTTGTCGTACCAAAAGCATCAGGGGGATGGAGGGCTATTCTAGATCTAAAGGACTTGAATTTTCATATAGCTTACCACAAATTCAAGATGCAAACGCTCCGTTCCATCTTGGGAAGCGTCAGAAAAGGGGACCTCCTGACGTCTATCGACCTCACGGAGGCATACCTTCATATCCCCATCTCTCTGATCCATCGACGGTTTCTTCGGTTTGCGTACAAGGGGAATCACTTCCAATACAGGGCGCTCCCCTTTGGCCTCTCATCAGCTCCGAGAGTATTCACCAAAGTCTTGGCGGTCCTGGCAGCACATTTACGATTGATACCAGTAAGAGTCCACTGTTATCTGGACGACATTTTGATTCAGTCTTCGTCCGTCCAGACAGCATTGACGGACCTCAAAACAGTGATAAAATTGCTCCAGGACCACAGATTTTCGGTGAATTTTCCAAAGAGCCACTTAAACCCCACAACGAGGCTCTTACACCTGGGGGCCATCATAGACACCTTGGAATGCCGGGTGTATCTCTCTCAAGATCGCAGGGACGGCATACGGGAGTCGATTCTTCGACTTCGCAGCAGTTGGTCGGCGACGTTGGTCAGTCTCTCCCAGTTGTTAGGGAAGATGATTTCTGCCATAGCGATAGTACCCTGGTCAAGGCTCCACACCAGAGAACTGCAAAGATTCATGCTTCCCTTTCAGAGGCGGAACCTCAGTGCTTCGCTCAACAGAGTGGTTCTCCCTCACCACGTGCTACGTTCCCTCAGTTGGTGGCTGTCATCAGCCGTCCTCAGAGGGTTGTGTTTCAAGGAGCCGGACAGGATTGTCCTCATGACCGACGCCAGCCTGTTCGGTTGGGGGGCTCACATTCAGTCTCACTGGGTACAGGGCCGTTGGTCCGCTTCAGATCTACGACACAATATAAATTGGCTAGAGTTGAGGGCCATCCATCTAGCTCTTCGACATTTTCGCCATCTAGTATCACGGCGACACGTCCTGGTCCTCACGGACAATGTGGCAGCCAAGGCACATATAAATCGCCAAGGGGGCACTCGATCTCGGAGCCTGATGTCCGAAGCTCTTTCGTTGGGTCTCTGGGCGGAACGCAATCTGGCATCTATCATGGCAGACCATATTTCGGGGGTAGCAAACACACAGGCCGATCTTCTGAGCAGGTCGACGATAGATCACGCAGAGTGGAGACTCCACCCGAGGATCTTCCAGGAGGTTTGCCTCCATTTTGGTCTTCCTCTAGTGGACCTCTTCGCGTCCCAGTACAATGCCCATCTTCAACGTTTTTTCTCCCGTTTTCCGACGGTGGGGGCGGAACGGATGGATGCCCTTCGGAGTCCTTGGCCGCGGGGCTTGCTTTACGCATTTCCCCCTCTGCCAATTCTGCCAGCGGTAATCCGCAAGATTCTTCAGGAGCGAGCGGAGGTTCTCCTGGTGGCACCCTTTTGGCCACGGAGGCCTTGGTTCGCAGATCTGGTGAATCTTTCAGTCAGCGACCCTTGGCGGATTCCGCCGGATCAGGTCTCCCTCAGCCAAGGCCCCATTCTGCATCCCGAACCCCAGTGGCTCCAGTTAGCCGTCTGGC
>NW_015415073.1:0-1693 GCF_001527695.2 Protobothrops mucrosquamatus | reverse complement strand
AGGTAGTGACAGATTTTATTTTCCTGGGCTCCAAGATCACCTCAGATGGGGACTGCAGCCAAGAAATTAAAAGACGCTTGCTCCTGGGGAAGAAAGCTATGGCAAATCTAGACAGCATACTAAAAAGCAGAGACATCACCCTGCCAACAAAAGTGCGTATAGTCAAGGCCATGGTTTTCCCAGTTGCAATGTATGGATGCGAAAGTTGGACCATAAGAAAGGCTGAGCGCAAAAGAATTGAGGCCTTTGAACTATGGTGCTGGAGAAGACTCCTGCGAATCCCTTGGACTGCAAGGCGTTCAAACCGGTCAGTCCTAGAAGAGATCAAGCCCGACTGCTCTTTAGAAGGCCAGATCCTGAAGTTGAAACTCAAATACTTTGGCCACCTAATGAGAAGGAAGGACTCACTGGAGAAGGGAATGCTGGGAAAGACTGAGGGCAATAGAAGAAGAGGACGACAGAGAATGAGGTGGCTGGATGGAGTCACTGAAGCAGTAGGCATGAACTTAAATGGACTCCAAAAGTTGGTAGAGGACAGGAAGACCTGGAGGAACGTTGTCCATGGGGTTGCGATGGGTTGGACATGACTTCGCAATTAACAACAACAATATTATATTATATTATTAGAGCAGGTAGAGCTGGAGGCAGAGTTAAGCATGTCATTAGCTTAGGGTCATTACCTTGTCAAAACCCTCTTGAATTCTGTTGGCCTCTATGGTTTAAATTCTGCAAGTGAACTTTCATTTGAAAAGATATTACAATATCACTTATTGTTACCTAACCGCATCTATCCTAGGTAGCAATAATCTTTACCGAAGCTGCTCCAGAGATTATAAAAGTGTTAGAAAAGCGCTGAATACTGCATATTGCTCACTTGTTCATTTTCTTTTATTCACGTCTCCAGCATCCTTGGCTCCCACCAGGAAGAGAGATATCGCAGGGGCAGCCTTCAGGGCCATGATTGCTGGCACTGTGGCCTGCTTCATGACAGCTTGTGTTGCAGGTACTGTAACATTACATGCCACCATTTGACACATTATGTTTGACATGATCCAGAAACTTTATGCTGCATGTGGGAAATTGAACCCTCCCATTGAAATCAGTGGAGTTTTTAGAAAGACTTAAATGTGATATAATTGTGCTTCAGTGATAGCATCATTTGGTTTTGAATAGAATGAAGAAACAAATCCTTGCTTAATGGTATGATAGCAATTATAATGGCTTAGATTAAAGAAAAAGTTGAAGGAAGGGACTTTCCTTTCCATTATCCCTCCTTCTGAAGACCTTTCTACATAGACATCAGCTTCTCCCTTTATAGAATCTGCCCCAATTTTGTTCCTTATACAAGTGATCTGTTCCATCTTTCTATTGAACCATCAAGCATATCTTGCATTCCATCTTTCTGCCTTCAAAAAGCTGCTGAGTCGTCCCTCAAAAACTGGACAAAATGGTGACAAAATGCTATAGAGCCCTAGTTGTAAGAGGCAGGGAGAGGTTTCTGGAAGACCAAGCTAGTTAAAAGTTCTCCCTGGTGGGAGAACCACTCTTCCAGAAGAAATGCTACAAGCCTGTGATAACAAACGCAATAGCACTTATTTACATACCCCTTCACAGTGCTTTACAGCCCTCTCTTAGCGGTTTACAGAATCAGCATATTGCCACCAACAATCTGGGCTCTCATTTTACTGACTTC
>NW_015415072.1:0-1693 GCF_001527695.2 Protobothrops mucrosquamatus | reverse complement strand
ATAGTTCCAGATTGTACAGAGCAACGGGCGGATAAGTTATGTGAAAATGTTAAAGAAGATGTTATGGAAATAATTTTAAATGATATGTTATATAGTAGAGATCTGGAAAATGATAAGCATGAAAAGTTGGGAAAGGAAGCTGTAACAGATCCGGTTATGGTCCCGGTGTACCTCCCTGATGAAATTTTGAAAAAAAAAAGCTTATAGAGTCAATTTATGGGTCGTGCATCAGAGAAAACCAGCTGGAGATGTTGCTGCTTGTGTTTTCAGAAGATCTTGTTATAATGGAATCACACAGGTTTATTATTTGCAGAAATTTTGGACACGCTACAAATATCTGATTGTTAATGAAAAAGGAAGATTCACTGACTTTGAAGGTTGATCAGCAATGAGAAAAAGAATGGAGAGATCTAGGAGGATAATCTTATATGAACGTTTTGAAAGTTTTTTATTTTTAAAATTTTTTGATCTGGAACTGATCTCTTGGACATATTTTATTTGAATTAATAAGACTTAAAGGATTGAAGTATTTGATAAAGAAGAGTGCAGATGAATATATTATTAAAATTTGTTGTAAAAAATAAAAAAGGAAGAAAATTTTACTTAAAAGATATGTATTTGAGATTAAAAAAGAGTTTAGATGATTAATGATTCTAAAGGATTTATATTGTCTTAGAGGAAGTTAAAGATGGTTTTTTAATGGGTTTAAGATATTTGGATGATTAATAGCAGCAAGATTAGTAGTTAATTTTTATTTTTTTAAATGGTAACGTTTAATTTTTAGATATTTAGATCTGGGGAAGATGGATAAAAAGGAAGACTCACTGACTTTGAAGGTTGATCAGCAATGAGAAAAAGAATGGAGAGATCTAGGAGGATAATTTTATATGAACGTTTTGAAAGTTTTTTATTTTTAAATTTTTTTGATTTGGAACTGATCTCTTGGACATATTCTATTTGAATTAATAAGACTTAAAGGATTGAAGTATTTGATAAAGAAGAGTGCAGATGAATACACTATTAAAATTTGTTGTAAAAAATAAAAAAAGAAAATTTTACTTAAAAGATATGTATTTGAGATTAAAAAAGAGTTTAGATGATTAATGATATATAATTGTATTATTCTAAAGGATTTATATTGTCTTAGAGGAAGTTAAAGATGGTTTTTTAATGGGTTTAAGATCTTTGGATGATTAATAGCAGTAAGATTAGTAGTTTTTTTTTTTTGTTTTTTTTTGAAGAAATGGTAACGTTTAATTTTTAGATATTTAGATCTGGGGAAGATGGATAATTATATTTTGAGTTTTGGAGTTAAAATATATAATTTTTGTTGCTTTTTATTACCATTTGAGTTACAGTTTATATATTCTATATAATTTAGATATGCATTTTATAGTTAAGTTTGTTATTGTTTAATAGAGCTAAAGTAAATTAATACTGGTATGTATTATAATTGGATTGTTTTAGTTAGATTTGGGTTGCTTACGTGACTACTCCTGTATTTAGTTCTGGGAAGTCCGGGGGGGATGGGGGGGAAGGGATTTCTTATGTATTTTGGTATACTAGAATGATAGTGAGATATAATGTATTTAAGAATGGAGGCTCAGTCGGCCTCCAGGACCACATTTGGAAGAGGAGGAGGGAAGGAGGGGGGATGTGTAGGGTAGAGTGGTTGAGAGGGTGGAGAGGAAGA
>NW_015415071.1:0-1693 GCF_001527695.2 Protobothrops mucrosquamatus | reverse complement strand
GTGAATTTTAAATAGGGATAATTTTTAATGATTTTAATAATGTCACAGCTACAAATATTCGGTTTTAATTGGCTTTTATAGGGGAAATGTTGTGTGTGTTGTTTGTATTGTGTTATTTTAATATGCTGTGAGCCGCCCTGAGTCCCGTGGGGAGAAGGGCGGCATATAAATTATGAAAAATAAATAAATAAATAAATAAGGTTTCAATGCTATTGAACTTCTAGACATACATTTCTCAAAAGATACATGCTTTTTGCAAAACCAACACTATCTCCATCAGTTTCTTACAGTACATTATTCATTTTCATTTTATTTTATATTCTGATAAGTTTAATAAACTTGTTTCTCAACAAAAAGTTATTTCATTAGTAGAATTGATGTTTCCACTTGAAAAATGCAGAATGGGTAAAGTTTAATGATGTAATACATGTTTAGAGAAATAATATTTACATGTGTAAAACAATAACACCATAATCTTAGCACACTAGGAAGAGAGGGATATGAGTCTATATGTTGGTTTTCTACAAGAAGGCTTATGTTTTTGTTTTTAAAAATGGGGAAAGGCTCCAAAATTGGATTTCTCATTTGAAATCTGTCCTTTCTACAGAGAGCCAGTTTGGTATAGTGGTTAAGGCACCAGACCTAGAAACCTGGAGACTGAGTTCTAGTCCTGCCTTAGGCACAAAGCCAGCTGGGTAACTGGGCCAGTCACTCTGTCTCAGCCCTAGGCAGAAAGCAGTGGCAAACCACATCTGAAAATCTTGCCAAGAAAACTGCAGGGATTCATCAGTAGTCAGGAGTCAACACTGACTTGAAACACACACACACACACACACACACACACACACACACACACACACACCGAGCTGCATAATTCTTTAGCATTCACTTTCCAGTACCAGGCTTTAGAAAACAACACTGCAAAAAAATTGTTCAGATGCTGTGGGGAAATCCAACTGGGACTCAGTATCATGAATGCTTAAGTAAGAAATACTCTTGCTGCTCTGGTATGGAAGAATTGATTTATCAGATACTGTTTGGAATTTGATAGAATTTTGACAATGTTAATGAAAACCCTGTAAACAGGCCATGCTCTTTTCCTTTCATATTTACTATGACATGCAAACCACAAACTCTAGCTTGATTCCTTCTTATCAGGCCAGAATTAGAAGTCATGGATTGTTTTTTGGCTTCTGATTCTGACTTGCTTGAGAATAATAAAACCAGAGATTGTCATGTGTGTTTCATTTGTAAAGCACAAGCTGAGATCCAGCAGTTTAATTATTTGTTCTGGTTTGTTGATGGTAAAGCCAGAACTGTGAAACCAGTAAATTTTGGCTTACTTTGCTGTGAGCAACTTGAAACTCTCTAGCTAGCTCATTTAATTTTTCTTTCTTCTTTTTTTAAATAAAATTTTATTGATTTTCTAATTTTTACAAATCGTAAGTACTTATTAAACAATGTGTTGTCTGGGTTCATTTTCTACTTAACAATACAGACTCAGACTCAACCCTTCCAAGACCGAGTGGCTGTGGTTGCCGGCGCCCCGGCATAGCCAGCTGATTCCATCGCTGTCTATAGGGGGCGAAACTTTGGCCCCCTCAGAGAGGGCTCGCAACTTGGGTGTCCTCCTGGATCCGCGGCTGACACTGGAAGACCATTTGTCGGCCGTGACCAGGGGGGCATTTTATCA
>NW_015415070.1:0-1693 GCF_001527695.2 Protobothrops mucrosquamatus | reverse complement strand
AGTCCGGTTAAATGGAAAAAGAAAGAAAACAGTTTGTACCTGTCACAGGTGTGACGTCTATGTAATAGTAGGTATATTAAAAACGCGCGCGTATTCGAATGCAACGTTGTGTCAAAATTTCAAAGCAATCGGTGAACTTTCGGAGATTTAAGATTTGGAACAAACGAACATTTACATTTTTATTTAGATAGATAGATAGATAGGTAGATAGGTAGATAGGTAGGTAGATAGATAGATAGATAGATAGATAGATAGATAGATAGATAGATAGATAGATAGATAGATAGATAGATTGGCTTAAGCCCATAGACAAGGATCCTGAGCCTGACAAATGAAAACTTGAGTCGGCTGGTCAGTATTGTATTTTATCAATATTGCATTGTGCGTCACATCACTCTTAGCATGCTTGTTATTTAAAATAATGATATCCAAATATTGGGAGTTCTTAAAATAATTGGGATGCAAAGAGGAATTTAATTAGGACAGGATTAAAAGAACTTCGTTGCGTTCGCTGTTTTTTTTCAACCGATTGATTGATTGATGGGCGCGGGGCGGCAGCCCTCTTCGTTTATCCTACTCAGGCTGGAACCCGCGGACGTTGCTAAACTCGGAGCAGAAGCAACCGCTCAGTCCCCTCGGCTGGGAGCGGAATCGGGTTGTTTGCCCAGGCCAAGTCGACTCAAACCTTCCCCGAGGCGGCGGCGGTAGTGGAAATTAATGGGTCTGGAAGGATTTTTCCGGGGTCGTGAACTTGTTTTTGTTGTAACTACCTAGTATACTTAATGCAAGTAGTAGACGCTCGTCTCTTTTCGGCGCGGTGCAGGAGCCCGAAAGGCGAAAGGAGGTTTCCTAGTTGGTGGCCCCGCAACGAGCGGGCCGAGCGGCTGCGCTCCAGAGGGGAGGGAAAAGCGCCGCCCGGCGTAGGGCTGAATCTACCAACGTGCGGAGCTTCGGCCCTGAAAGAAGAGCAGGGCCAGAAGAGGAGCGGCGTTTGCAAACTAACGCACCGAAGAGGGAATTAAATAAAATAAAATAAAAAGGGGGGGGGAGGGATATGCCTTTTCTCCGGCCTTGTGTGTGAGGAAAAGGCGGCTGTCGCTACTTTCGTAGACTTTTCCCAGGAAGGCGCATCTTGTAAACCCGTGGGCGAGGCACGCTGTGCCTTATGCTTTCTGCCGGGAAGTTCCTTCGAGACCATCCCCGTGGTGCGCCCAAAGAGGGCCGGCGTGGCCTCTTCCTCGCGGGAAGGAAGCGAGGCTGCTTTCCTGGGGGTGACCAGTCGGTCCTCGATTAAGGCGCCAGATTCGGCGTCGAGGTAAACTCTACTCCGCCAGTGTAGTTTCCGGCGGCCGCATAAGGCAGGGCGTGCAGGCCGTTGACGCGCGCTTTGCGGGGTCCTGGGAAGCCCAGCGCGTGATCTAGAAAAGGGAATATGTTGACTGCCTCCCTCAGAGAAGAGCAACAAAGAGGATTAGGGGACTGGAGGCTAAAGCGTATAAGGAACGGTTGCTGGAATTGGGTATGTCTAGTTTAACGAAGAGAAGGACGAGGGGGGACATGATAGCAGTGTTCCAATATCTCAGGGGCTGCCCCAAAGAAGAGGGAGTCAAGCTATTCTCCAAAGCGCCTGAAGGCAGGACAAGAAGCAACGGGTGGAAACTAATCAAGGAGAGAAGCAACCTAGAACTAAGGA
>NW_015415069.1:0-1693 GCF_001527695.2 Protobothrops mucrosquamatus | reverse complement strand
GGTGGGGAAGAAGCGACCCAAAGAAGCTTTCATATCATTCATGAGTCTGGCCCTTATATCTGAGAAAGGAGGAAGCAGGGGTTCTGCCAAAGGGAAACCAGTTTTTGCATTCTCTGTTCCAAGGGGGAGATTTCATAGACAATGAGGCCCTCCGCAGTTAAAAAGGAATCTCCATTTTTGGAGGCATTGTTCCTCTGAAGAACTTGCAGCAATTGGGGATTCTGCATGGTGTGGAATCAAATAAAGAACGCAAAGCTGCATGGAGAATTTTTCCCCCTGTCAAGTTAGATTGATAGTTTTTGTTAAGGCTTGGGGCTCTTTGCCAGAATTTTGTGACAGAGATCTTTCTGTGTACTAAATGCCCACTGCTTCAAAAATCTTGAAAAGATATTTAGAAACCTTCCATCTCCATATTGTGCTGCTAAGCAGTGACCTTGTTTAACAGTCTCCTGGAAAAGGAGGAGCAGAGAGTGGTGCCAGCTTGTATGAAGTACGGAGCAGTGGGCTTTCAATAGTCATTGAGAAATAATTTATAGCAGACACAGCCTCTCCCCCACTGCCAAAGAGAAACAAAGCCTACCAATTTTGGGGGGGGGGCGTTCTCAATGTATAAAAAACATATGGAATATTATTATATCACGTCCCTTCATCATTGTAAATCACAGCTAGGCTAAAATTTGATGACACTGAAATCAAAACTATTAACTAATTATATATTTTTTTTCTTCTAGGGTCCCCCTTATTTTGGATCAACCAATTGTTGATCCATTGGTTGTGAAAGAAATTGATTGACCAGCTTGTCACCAAAGTCTGACATCATGGGCTGAGAAAGAGTGACTGATCCAAAGTCACCTAGCCAGCTTTCATGGCTAAGGCAGAACTAGAACTCACAGCCTACTGGTTTCTAGGTCAGGACTTTAACCATTAGACCAGGGATTCCCAACTGGGGGTGCTCGCACCCCCTGGGGGTGCAAGACAATATTCCAGGGGGTGCGAAAACTTGGGTTTGGAAGTTTCAAAATTATAGTGTATATGCATAATTCATTGCCATTATTTTGAACTTTTGTAAGGGGTGCGAGAATATACCAGAAGCATTCTAGGGGTGCGGGGTATAAAAACCAGCACTCAGCTAATTATAATACTAGGGTAAAAATAAAACTATACAGGAATAAATAACATTTCTGCCATTAGATGGAGCTCTTGCAATTAGCTGTGAGAGCAATGCCTTACAACAGGCATGTCCAAAGTCCGGCCCGCGGGCCATTTGCGGCCCGCGGCCCGGTTTAATCCGGCCCTCGAACAGCCCTCCCTGCGGTATGTAAATGCGGCCCTCCCACGGCCCTCCGGCAAGTCCCATGAGAGAGAGAGAGAGAGAGAGAGAGAGAGAGAGACAGACAGAGACAGAGGCACTTGCACTTCTGTCTCTCTCTCTCTCTCTCTCATGGGACTTGCCCCCTCGCAGGGCTCCTCATTGGCCCTGCGCCCAGGTGTCCCGCCCCCTGGGAGAAGGGCGGCCAGGAAGTCCCTTTCCCGGGCTGGCCCCATCCCAGGCGCACGTGGCTGGGGAGCCATGTGGGGAAGCCCCGGGATCCCCGCTGGGAGCAACCCCCCCGGAGCCTTTGCTGAGTGGGCCAGCCCTCCCGTAAGCCGCAGCCCCGAGAGAGCAGCCCCTGCGATGTCCAGCCGGTGCAAC
>NW_015415068.1:0-1693 GCF_001527695.2 Protobothrops mucrosquamatus | reverse complement strand
GCACTGTGTTGGCCTTTTTGGCAGCTGCAGCACACTGCTGGCTCATATTTAAGTGATTGTCCACTAGGACTCCGAGGTCCCTCTCACAGTTACTACTATTGAGCAAGGTACCCCCTATACTATACCTGTACATTTGGTTTTTCTTGCCTAAATGTAGAACCTTGCTTTTTTCACCATTGAATTTCATTTTGTTAGATAGTGCCCAGTGTTCAAGTCTGTCCAGATCCTCCTGTATCCTAAGCCTGTCTTCTGGAGTGTTGGCTATTCATGCCAGCTTGGTGTCTTCTGCAAATTTGATGAGTTCCCCATCTATCCCCTCGTGTGTGATATCTTGGTGTCCCAAGTGACCTGATCAGACTTCTCAGATCACTATATACTGTACACTGAGGCAACAGTGAGAACACTTTATGGGTGACACAGATTGGTTCAGGATCAGTAAGGAAGTTAGACAGGAATGTATTTTATTACCATTTTTGTTCAATCTATATGCTGAAGGGTTCATGCAGAAATTTTAGCTGGAACTGCCTGATGTTGGAGTAAAGATTGGGGGAAGAACCATAAATAATTTGAGGTACGCAAATGATACAATACTATTGGCTGGGTGATCTTGGCTTAATCACTTTCTCCTAGGAAACAGGCAATGACAAATCACTTCTGAAATCTTGCTAAAAAAAACTTCAGGGACTTGTCCAGACATTGCCAGGAGCCAAGGTTGACTTGAGGGCACAGAGACACATACACACAAATACAATAAAGATGAGAATAAGATATTTGGAGTTGGTAAGATTGATGAAAAAAGCATCCTACTACAGTCAAATTAGAATTAAAAACCCGAGAACAGAGATCACCAGAACAGTCTCTCTTCGCATTAAGCAGACAGAAACAGGCTGTAGAAGCTTGTCTAACCCTATAATCACCATTAACAAGGTGAAGGAAAACTAGCATTACTAAAAAAAAAAAATACAACATTGTAATAATGAAGATGCCCTCAGGGTCAAAAAAAATCCCCTTCCTCTGTGTCCTGAAGATGCTTTTTCAAAAGGCAACTGGACTTTTTGTTTTTTCCTTCTTATGACTGCGAATCATAAGCTTTTTGGATCAGAAGCGAAACATCTTCAAGGACAAACAAAGACAGTCCAGTTGTCTCTTGATAAAGCACCTTTGGGACAACCATGACTTGGATGACTGACAATCTCCACAGACTCTTCTTCTGTGATACTTCAGTTCTGAAGTAACCTGTGCTTGGAGGTAAATAGTGACAAAAAGTTGGTCCCTTTGCTGCCACCACGCCTTCATAATAAACTATGTTCTCCCTTCCCCACCAGCTGTCTGGGAAACCAGGAGAGGATTGAAGGGGAAATCCTCATCCAAACCTCGATCTAAGTAAATTATAGGAAAGGAAACCCAACAAAATTTTGCTAGTAATTTGCTCAGCCAATCTGAGGCTGGTGCTAGAAGGTAGCCAGACAACTCCAGAATTCACAAAAAAAAAAAATCAAGCTTATTACAGATGTCAAAGAAAGATAAAGTTCCAGACATGCAATGCACCGTTAAAAAAACCCATAAAATAAAATATAGAAAAACCCTAATGTGTTTCTAGCCTACAACAAAACAACTCCCAAGTTTGTAATCTTGCCTGAAGTAACCTCCCTCATCTGGGATTCCAGCCAACTACAAAAAATGCCAACTCTTC
>NW_015415067.1:0-1693 GCF_001527695.2 Protobothrops mucrosquamatus | reverse complement strand
TACAGTGGGTGAAAAGGTTGAAAAGCCCTGGCGTAGATAAATAGAAGTTGCAAGATCAGCCCCAACAGCTGCAGATTAAGGCCCGTCCTTTCCCTCGCATCCTGAAACTCCAGACAGATGGATTTCTCCGCTTGCTGTTAGGGAACTGTCAGTGCCGTGGCATTATTAGTAAATCTCCGTCTGTCCTCCTGTCTACGCATAGCCAGCTGAGGGAGAAGAGTTTGGGGCTGTCAGCTGTTTTTAGCAGCAACTGCTTTCCAAATCAGAGTTCAACATTTATTTTCAAGACGCTGCAGCAAGAATTGGCCTGCATTTGTCCTCTGTCCATTTTTACTACTTAGTCTTAGTCTGACAGCAAAGACAATTTGGTTTTAGAATCTCCTTCCGAGGGAAATTCGTTTCGGCAGAGTGCAGTTTTCCTGCGTCCATTTAAGTGGCAAAAGATCTCCTTCCTTCCTTCCTGCATTGTGTCTCTCTAGTCCAGTGGTGGTGAACCTATGGCACAGGTGCCAGAGGCGGCACTCAGAGCCCTCTCTGTGGGCACGGGCGCCGTCGCCCCTGTCCTAGGCCTTCAGCTGGGTTTTATAAAACCTTTTCGCTTTAGGCTTCCGCTGCCGTGTGCAAAAATAATAATAAAAAAGGTTCAATCAGTCAATTTCAACTTCTTGTGGAAAAAAAAAGATCTTGCAAAGTTGGAATTGATTGATTGAACTTTTTAGTCCCACCCAGTCTGCTGTTACCACCGCAGCCACGCCCACCCAATGGGCCACACCCACCCGGCACCCGATGATGCATAAGTGGGTTTGGGGTTGCAGTTTGGGCACTCGGCCTCTAAAAGGTTCGCCATCACTGCTCTAGTCTCTCACGTTCCCATTCATCGGAAAAGAACATGAGTCCATTGGAATGCCTTATTCAGAGTGAGTAGTGCTGAAATAGGATAGGATAGGATGGGATGGGATGGGACTGAATGGAATGGAATGGAGTGGCAGCTGGAAGGGACCTTGGAGGTCTTCTAGATCAACCCCCTGCTCAAGCAGGAGACCCTATACCAGTGATGGCGAACCTTTTAGAGACCGAGTGCCCCAAAAACGCCCCCCCCTTGGCTGCTCCGCCCCCACCCGCCCCTGCCCTGCCCACCCGCAGGGATATGCACCGCCTCCATGGCCCGCAGCAGATCACCAAGGCAGCCCTGCAGCACCATGGCAGCCACGCCCTCTGCCCACACCCCGCAGCATCATCTGCACACTATGGGGTGTGAGAGCGGAGTCGTGTCCCTGCTGTCCGGCTATGTCCTTGGCTGCGCTGCTCTGTGTGGGCTGCACCCAGGGGCGATTCTCCTCCAGGGAGGCTGCTGGTGAGGAGGGGGCCATGGGGGGAAGGCGGGGCTGGGGCGAACGGCACGCATGCCCACAGAGAGGGCTCCAAGTGCCGCCTCTGGCGCCCGTGCCATAGGTTCGCCACCACTGTGCTATACCATTTCAGACAAGTGGCTGTCTCTTCTTAATAGCCTAGGAAGGAAGGAAGGAAGGAAGGAAGGAAGGAAGGAAGGAAGGAAGGAAGGAAGGAAGGAAGGAAGGAAGGACAGAGTTGGAAGGGACCTTGAAGGTCTTCTAGTCCAACGCTCTGCTCAAGCAGGAGACCCTATACCATTTCAGACAAGTGACTGTCCAGTCTCTTCTTAAAAACCTCCAGT
>NW_015415066.1:0-1693 GCF_001527695.2 Protobothrops mucrosquamatus | reverse complement strand
ATCAAATGTCTGGCTGGCTGCTTTATGTGCCATCAAGTTGGTGTTGGTTCTGAGCAATCACTAAGAGCTTGACTCTTTCCATTTTCCATTGGCAACCTATTAGCAATGAAATTGAGTCCTTCTACCTTCCACCTTGAGTCCTTGCTGCTGGTCATCTTTTTTTCTTTCCTATCATTTTAGACTTCCAAAGAACAGTTTCAATCTCAAAGATCTCCTTTGCATTCTACAAGAGCACCAGTGACATAAACAATGACATAAAGTGATGTACAATCATAAATAAAATATATTACAACCTAATGTATAACAATGTAATAGCACATATTTGACTCCAACTCCTCTATATATTAATCAGGTCCCAGAAACCTTCTGGAGCACTAAACTTTTACAAGCTTCTGGAAATTCATGAATATGGGCACCACTAACTTCAGGAGGCAAATTGTCCCATTGGAGAGCTGACAGTGCTTTTGTGAGGGGAGGAAAATGTCCTTTTGGAATGTATTATTTTGGTTAGAGCTTCATATCCCCTCCTTCGATTGAACTTCGGAGGCATGCCTTTTTGGTGATTACCTCAGCCCCACCTGAGATCAGATGGATCCCTTAGTCAAGCCGGCTCCCGTCAAGCATTGGAATAGGAGGGAGTTGAAATATGAGGAAGCTTGGTCTAGCACAGTGGTGGCGAACCTATGGCACGGGTGCCAGAGGCGGCACTCAGAGCCCTCTCTGTGGGCACGCATGCCATTGCCCCAGTCCTAGGCCTTCAGCTGGGTTTTATAAAACCTTTTCGCTTTAGGCCTGTGCAAAAAAAAAAAAGGTTCAATCAATCAGTCAATTTCAACTTCTTGCGGGAAAAAAAGATCTTGCAAAGTTGGAATTGATTGATTGAACTTTTTAGTCCCACCCAGTCTGCCGTTACCACCGCAGCCATGCCACCCAATGGGCCACACCCAGCCAATGGGCCACACCCAGCCAATGGCCACACCCACCCGGCACCCGACGATGCATAAGTGGGTTTTGAGTTGCATTTTGGGCACTCGGTCTCTAAAAGATTTGCCATCACTCGTCTAGCACCTGGATAAAAGGGTATCTTTGTTTTTAACTAAGTTTCATTGATTGTTATGAGTCATCTAAAGTCACTGTATGAGATAGACAGCCATATAGTCCTGCAAATAAATAAATAAATAAATAAATAAATAAATAAATAAATAAATAAATAAATAAATAAATAAATAAATAAATAAATAAATAAATAAATAAATAAATAAATAAATAAATAAATAAATAAATAAATAAATGCTGTAAATAAAGTGGGAACCTTCAGTAGGCATTTTTTTCCCCACTTGATCAAGGTTGGGGATATTTGTATGATAGGACGGCTTGTAGATACCCACTTACTGAACTACATAGAGATCTGGAATTGCCCTTGGAAGCACTCTATTAACCAGTTTAGCTTCAACATCAAAGGCATTATCTGGCAGTGATAAAGCAGCCTATAAACACATGGGCTGTTGCATTTTGAGCAAGTTGAACTTTAAAACTAGTCCTTAAGGAGAGGTTCCAAATAAAATGAATTACAATAACTCTGATAGAAAATGGCAAGGGCCGGAGTGATCACCTTCAAGGCCTCCTGTTTTAGTTAAGGCTGCAGTTGATGTGCCAGTTGTAATGGGTAAAGGCTAAGTTTCAACAGTACCTA
>NW_015415065.1:0-1693 GCF_001527695.2 Protobothrops mucrosquamatus | reverse complement strand
TAGCATTGCATAAAAGCATTTATTGGTTTTAGCATATACTGTATATATATTTCTGGTTCTCCAGAAGCTTCCAATGCCGCAGTTAGCTTTTTTGTCCTGTTTCTCAAACGGTCCACTTGGCTGGTTATGGAATGGGATAGGAAGCCATGTTGGTGATGCCGCATTGATTGGATCCTTGTTCCAAGAGCATGTATCCATTGTCCCCCCAATAGCGAGACCAACTGCGAAGAGAAGCATGCAAGAGATTTATTACAAAACCATGCAGGGCAGGGCCTGTTGGGAAGTGGTTCATGGGGCTAGAAAGGTTGGGGACTGCTGGAATAGGGAATCATGCTGGCTGTGGAATTCTGGAAGTTGTAGTCCATGTGTCTTCAAGTGGCCAAGACTGAGACACTCTGGAATGGAGTGGAGTGGCATGGAATAGACTAGAGTAAAGTAGAATAGAATAGAATAGAATAGAGTTGGAAGGGACCTTGGAGGTCATCTAATCCAACCCCTGCTCGGGCAGAAAACCCATTTCAGACAAATGGCTGTCCAGTCTCTTCTTAAAAATTTCCAGTGTTGGAGCACCCACAACTCCTAGAGGCAAGTTGTTCCACTGGTTAATTGATCCCACTGTCAGGACGTTTCTCCTTAGTTCTAGGTTGCTTCTCTCCTTGATGAGTTTCCATCTATGGCTTCTTGTCCTGCCTTCAGGCGCTTTGGAGAATAGCTTGACTCCCTCTTCTTTGTGGCAACCCCTGAGATATTGGGAGGCTGCTATTATGTCCCCCCTCATCCTTCTCTTCATTAAATTAGACATACCCAATTCCAGCAACCGTTCTTTGTATGTTTTAGCCTCCCCTGATCCTCTTTGTTGCTCTTCTCTGCACTCTTTCTAGTGGCCATGATTGTAACACTCTAGAATAGTAGAGGTTGCCCTCTAGTTACCCCCCTGCCAGCATCCCCTTCCCTTCACTCACCTGTTCTTCACAATCCAGTACTTGGTGCTGTTGTATCCGACCACCAGCATAGCATGAACCAAGAGGGGGTCTCCATGCCAGGGATTTTTAAAGATACCTAGAGAAAGAGGAGGAGAAATCATACGGTAAAGCGAAAGCTCCGTGCTTCTTTGCCAGATCATCTGGATTTTGAAATAATAGGAAATACTTGTAGCTCGGGGTTTTAGATTTTGGCTGTGGTTTGTTTCGCCAAGCTTCTTTTAATATAATTCCTGAACGTTTCGTTAGCAAACTAGGTAACTCCATCAGCAGGAGCTGCAAGTATTTCCTGTTATTTCAAAATGATATTCCACCAAAGGAGCAGTTAACATTGATCTGGATCAGGGGTAGGCAACCTTGGCTCTTTTATGACTGGTGGACTTCAACTCCCAGAATTCCTGAGCCAGCCTGGCTCAGCTTGGAAACCTCTCCCTTTCCCCTCAGCATGGCTGGCTCAGGAATTCTGGGAGTTGAAGTCCACGAGTCATAAAACAAAAAAGGTTGCTTACCCCTGATCTATCTATCTATCTATCTATCTATCTATCTATCTATCTATCTATCTATCTATCTATCTATCTATCTATCTATCTATCTATCTATCTATCTATCTATCTATCTATCATCTATCTCAGCGATGGCGAACCTTTTAGAGACCAAGTGCCCAAACTGCAACCCAAAACCCACTTATGCATCGTCGGGTGCCGGGTGGGTGT
>NW_015415064.1:0-1693 GCF_001527695.2 Protobothrops mucrosquamatus | reverse complement strand
AACTGCCATACTGCAGTTTACTCTTTTTACAATATCTCTTGCCTTGCCGCCCCCAACTAGGGGCATAGAGCAGGCTCAAGTCGCAACTGCGAAATATTTTTATATCCAAATTTCTTTTTTTCTGACAAAGAGTAAAGAATTAAATTGGGAGACTAAGATGGACCATTTCTGGCTTTTTTGCCTTCATCAGTTAGCCATATCCTTTATGGGATTCGAACCTGGGCAGTTATACATACTAGTCAGTGATTTAGCCACTGAGCCACAGGTTCTCTTCCCCTCTTTGCCAGCAGAGTCAAGGGAGTAATTATAGGGAGTTCAGACAGATTGGTCTGATTGTGAACACCTTGACATTTTCAACTGCCATACTGCAGTTTACTCTTTTTACAATATCTCTTGCCTTGCAAAATATTTCGCAGTTGCGACTTGAGCCTGCTCTATGCCCCTAGTTGGGGGCGGCAAGGCAAGAGATATTGTAAAAAGAGTAAACTGCAGTATGGCAGTTGAAAATGTCAAGGTGTTCACAATCAGACCAATCTGTCTGAACTCCCTATATATATATATATATACACATACATACATACATACATACATACATATCTTGAGTTTGGTGAAATAGCTATTCCAGTTCTCCCTTAATTCTTTGTTAGCAATCCAAAACGGGGCAAGGAGTCTGGCTGTAGCCTCGGAGACATTGTGAATATACGGGAGGGTGACATGCACGGGCTGCTCCTGGGGTTGCTCCTTGCAATTATGTCGGGGTCCAGTTACCTTGCAGTGACGTCTCACAAAGTTTAAGGGGTATCCGTTCAACCGGAAAATACGGTGCAAGTACCTAGTCTCCTCCATTCTAGACTCCACTGTGCTGCAGTGTGACCGGACACGCCCAAACAGTGTCTTGACACACCCAATCTTATGGACTACAGGGTGGTTACTATCATAGTGGAGGATGTGGTCCGTGTGCGTGGGCTTGCGATAGACCTTAGTACTAACCGATCCATCTGGTAGTCGTTGCACAAGAACATCCAGAAATGCTATCGCGCCCCGGACCTCATCCTCCACCGTGAACTCAATATCAGCATAAACCGAATTGAGGATATCCATAAAGTTGGTCTTGTCATTCCGTTTGACAACCACAAACGTGTCGTGAACGTACCTAGCCCAAAATTTGGGTCGGTACTGGGACATAGCTACACGCTCCAACTGCTGGAGAACCGCTTCAGCTATCATGCTGGATATGGGGGAGCTCATGGGGGTGCCCTTAATTTGCTCATAGACAACCCCTTGAAAGGTAAAGTATGTGGTTAAACAGAATTCAATGAGTCTCAACAGGTCTTCCACCCGCAGTGAGTCACGGCCACCGGTGCCTTCACGTGCCCTCAGTTGTTCTCCAAGGACCTCCATAGCGAGATCCCGTGGTATGGAAGTAAAGAGCGAGGTGACATCGAATGATACCATCACCTCATCTTCTTCCATCCTGAGAGTGCGGATCTTATTTAAAAACTCTTCTGCGGACCTAACGGTGGTGGGGTTGTCCTCTACCAGGTATGAAGTACATACTACAGATGAGCAGGAGGTCCCTGGAGTAGGGAAGGGTGGGGGGTGGGTGGATTGCCGGGAAGGTAGGAGGTGGATGGAGTAAGAATCGGAGGTAGACTGTCGGGACCGCCGTGGCCACCATAAGGCCGAACCAGGC
>NW_015415063.1:0-1693 GCF_001527695.2 Protobothrops mucrosquamatus | reverse complement strand
AATAATAATAATAATAATAAAGTTGGAAGGGACCTTGGAGGTCATCGAGTCCAACCCCCTGCCCAGGCAGGAACCCTACACCATTTCAGACAAACAGCTGTCCAGTCTCTTCTTAAAAACTTCCAGTGTTGGAGCATTCACCACTTCTGGAGGCAGGTTGTTCCATTGGTTAATTGTTCTAACATTCAGGAAGTTTCTCTTTAGTTCTAATTTGTCTGAAATGGTATAGGGGTTCCTGCCTGAGCAGGGGGTTGGACTAGATGACCTCCAAGATCTCACTGTCAGGAAATCCCTCCTTAGTTCCAGGTTGCTTCTCTCCTTGATTAGCTTCCATCTGTCTCTCCTTGTCCTGCCTTCTGGTGCTTTGGGAAACAGGTTGACCCCTTGCTCAAACCCCTGAAGGAAGAACAAGAGGTTTGGTGCCCCTTTGAGCCAAAGGCAGGGAACACAACAGCCAATAATTATTCACTGCCGTATTGAATATATTTCTAATCGTCCTGGCGTTTCGTCCCTTTAGCCCTACGTTTTATACCAATTGGACCGAATCACTCCAACGCAGCTGGAGAAGTTTCTGGAGATCTGCAGAGAGAAGTATATGAGGTAGGAAAGAAAAAAGATTGTTTTCTGATGCATGAGTTTGTCCTTAAAAAAAAAAAGGAGCATGCTAGTCTTGGGGCTATCATTGATCTGTGATTCGATTTGATTTGATCCAGCAAAGGTCCGTCTGCCTTTGGGGCATTTTCATTGGGATTTAATGGAGGGTGACAGCTATCGTCTGAATCTCCTGTTTGCTTTGCTGCATAAGGTCTCTTGCTAAAGATACTCTGGGGCATTAGCTTCCCTTTATTGTGGTTAAGAAATGTCATTCGAGAGAAGTGGCTTCCTCGTAGAATAACAGAGTTGGAGCATGATGGATTTTAACCCAGCCAGCCAGAATACAGAATAACACGAGTTGGAAGGGACCTTGGAGGTCGTCTAGTCCAACCCCCTGCTTGAGCAGGAGACCCTAGGCCAGGGGTAGGCCACCTTGGCTCTTTTATGACTCCTGGACTTCAACTCCCAGAATTGCTGAGCCAGCATGGCTCAGCTTGGAAACCTCTCCCTTTCCCCTCAGCATAGCTGGCTCAGGAATTCTGGGAGTTGAAGTCCACCAGTCATAAAAGAGCCAAGGTGGCCTACCCCTACCCAAATACCTGAATTTTGATCACATGACCGTGAGGAAAAAATATTTAAATATTTAAACCAGGGGTCTTCAAACTTGGCCCTTTTATGACTCGTGGACTTCAACTCCCAGAATTCCTGAGCCAGCATGGCTCAGCTTGGAAACCTCTCCCTTTCCCCTCAGCATGGCTGGCTGAGGAATTCTGGGAGTTGAAGTCCACCAGTCATAAAAGAGCCAAGGTGGCCTACCCCTGCCCTAGACCATTCCGGACAAATAACTGTCCAGTCTCTTCTCAAAAACCTCCAATGTTGGAGCATCCACAACCTCTGGAGGTTGTAGGTTGCTTCTCTAATTCTGCTAAAAAAATAATAATCTATAAATAGCCAAATAATGAACAGCTATTGGTGATGAGCATTGTAGATATTTGAGCAACTTGCGTTAAGCCTGACCCAGGCTCCTTGGGTCTGAGTCTTTCCCCCTTTTTGTGCACCTAAACAAGAATATGGACTGTGGACTTATTTAAGCAAGGAA
>NW_015415062.1:0-1694 GCF_001527695.2 Protobothrops mucrosquamatus | reverse complement strand
CTGTAAATTCCACCACAATTTTATCCAAAAAGCCTTAATAACCTTGCAAGTCCACCACATATGAAAAAAAGTTGCATCTTGTTGTCCACACCTCCAGCACTTGGATTCATAATTCTCATAAATGCGAGACATAGTTGCAGGATCCATGTGCCATCTATAAAACATTTTATAAAAATTCTCACGTAAATTTTGAGCTTGCATAAACTTCACATTTCTCACCCATATCAACTCCCAGGTATCCATAGATATTGTTTCTCCTATATTTTGAGCCCATTTAATCATGCAATCTTTAACTAGCTCAGTTTCTGAATCCAATTCTAATAAAACATTATATATCCTTCTAATGTGTCCTTTAGCATCGTCCCTTACTTGTTTCAAAAAATTCCCATCTTCTATGGAAAAAGTAATCTTTTTATCAATTCGCCATCTCTCTTGAATTTGTCTATACACAAGCCAAGAAAAGTCTGGATTTTTCTGTTTCAAAACTTCTATTGATTTCAGGCACCAATTACCACTACCACTCTGGTATAACAAGTCTTTATAAGATGGCGCCTCCATCACCACATATCTAGGTATGGTCAAAAAAATATGTGATGGTATCACCCAAATTGGAAGTTTAACATCAAACTTAAAAAAATACTTTTGCCAGACTCTCAACAAAGCAGCCCTTATTATATGATTTCTAAAAGTTTTGTCAATCTTTTTCTGCATAAAAAGGTAAGCATGCCACCCAAAGTACAAGTCCCATCCTTCAACATTCAATATCCTTTTGTTAGACAAGTTAATCCAATCCGTCATCCATGTTAATGCACAAGAGTCATAATAAAGTGTCAAATTTGGTGCTTTAAGTCCTCCACATTCTCTAACATCTTGAATAATCTTAAATTTAACTCTTGCTTTCTTGCCTTCCCAGATGAAACGATTCAAATCTCTCTGCCATTCTTTCAAGTTAAGTTCATTTTTTAAAATAGGTAACATCTGAAATAAAAAAAGAAACTTAGGTAGAATGTTCATTTTAATGGCCGCAATACGACCCAGCAAAGAAAACTGCAGTTTTTTCCACATTAATAAATCCTTTTGTACTGATTTCCACAGTCTTTCGTAGTTATTCTGATACAGTTTCATGTTAGAGGAAGACAAAAAAAATTCCCAAGTACTTAACTTTATTAACCACTTCAAATCCTGATATTTGCGTAAGTTGATTTTTATCTTTAGCCGTCATATTCTTTGTAAGAATTTTAGTCTTGTTAACATTAATTCTAAATCCAGCCACCTTACCATATTGATACAGCTCTTGCAACAAAGATTCCAATGACTCAATTGGTTGAACTTTGTTTTTATATATGACAGTTGCAGGAAGATTATAATATGTTTGAAAGTGGGAAGGTTTGACATAACCCACAGTAGAGGAATGGTTGGTGAAAATGATAATAATATAATAATAATAAAGTTGGAAGGGACCTTGGAGGTCATCGAGTCCAACCCCCTGCCCAGGCAGGAACCCTACACCATTTCAGACAAACAGCTGTCCAGTCTCTTCTTAAAAACTTCCAGTGTTGGAGCATTCACCACTTCTGGAGGCAGATTGTTCCATTGGTTAATTGTTCTAACTGTCAGGAAGTTTCTCCTTAGTTCTAAGTTGCTTCTCTCCTTGATCAGTTTCCACCCATTGCTTCTCGTCCTGCCTTCAGGCG
>NW_015415061.1:0-1694 GCF_001527695.2 Protobothrops mucrosquamatus | reverse complement strand
CATGAGTCATTGTTTGGGTACATATATTTAGTTATTGAATTTATTTGCTGCCCAATCATAACAAAACTACTCTGGGCTGCTTACAGCATTAAAACATTAAAATTCTAACAAATAAATACCTCTAAAACAATAAAATGGAAACCCCAATCAATCATATATCCCATTGAACTATTGTTGCAACTGCAGTTTGTAAAAAAAAAAAACACTATAGCAATCTAACTGCTATGCTATAAACCACACCTTGTAATCCACAACGGCCAAGTTCACATCATTGAATAAATTACATAGTAGCTTAATGCACTATGTGAGCCCAGTCACCATATTTAAACCT
Organism: Protobothrops mucrosquamatus; assembly: GCF_001527695.2. Classification (NCBI taxonomy): domain Eukaryota; kingdom Metazoa; phylum Chordata; class Lepidosauria; order Squamata; family Viperidae; genus Protobothrops; species Protobothrops mucrosquamatus. Next base: position 1,363 of record NW_015415061.1, on the reverse strand, counting down.
GATGGGAGGCATAGTTAAGAGCTAAAAGAGCCAAAAATGAATCTACCATTTGGAAGAAAATGCCATTCCATTTTTAAAATTAAAATTATATGTGAATTTTAATGTTTTCCTTATGTGCCTAATTTGAAATGGATTCTACTGCAGTTTCCAGGAAATAAAGGCCAGGGCTCATAAATGCTTAAGAGTCTGTTGTAAGATTAAACCAAAGTTTACTCCAGCAGATTTAAAAAGAAGAATGAAGTCAAAGAGTTATGTGACAATTGTATATTTTCTAATACTGAACAATGATAGAATGCATCATAATACACAGGTGTCATGAGGCTTGTGGACTTCTACTTGATTTAAGGTTCTTAACTACACAACATGATATGGATAGGTAATGATTTATTAGAGTTTTTGCTATGTCCTTCTTAGCTTTTAAGATAGGTGACTGTTGCCTATTGGCATAACTAACATCTCTGCATGGAGAAATTCTGGTTCTAAACTTATTTCACACTCTTTTTGCATATTATGTTACAGCATCTCTTCTAAAGATTTATCAGTTTTTGTTTGGGCGCCTAACATTAAAAACGGAAGAGACAATTGTCCTTTCTATAATAATGCTTTCATTTTTATACAAAGTCACTGATATCCCATATGATCTTAGTGGAATCTCCTAAATGCAATAATGTCCCCCAGTACCTGAAGAATCTGTGTATTACATTGACATTGTCTTGTATGTTCAGCTATCCTAGATCATGTTTCAGTGTGGTGGTAATATTGGGACCTGATTCTCCATATCTAAATGATCATTTGCCTGTTCATAAAAAATTAGGTAGGTGACAACATTCTTCACATTGTAACACCTGTCTTGAAGAGGTCATTGTTACCTTCACTACTCAGTTAAGGAATTTATCTAACACAAACCCAGCTTTTCCAGAATGGATTCTAATAATCTGCTCATATAGAACAGGATTTTCCTTCATTAATATTGATATATTCTGGTTCTTTGGGGCCTAATGCTGACTAGCTGTGTTACTGAAGCCACTGATATTAATAATAGACAATTATTGTATATGGCAAGCACAGGCATTTGTAACGGAATAAAAAGCCACATAGCTTTCCCTTTAATAACATTATCAGTCTTAGAAGCTGTCAGTGATGATAGCAGATAATAATAATAATAATAATAATAATAATAATAATAATAATAATAATAATAATAATAATAATAATAATAATAAAGTTGGAAAGGACCTTGGAGGTCATCTAGTCCAACCCCCTGCTCAGGCAGGAAACCCTATACCATTTCGGACAAATGGCTGTCCAGTTTCTTCTTAAAAACTTCCAGTGTTGGCGCATTCACCGCTTCTGGAGGCAGGTT
>NW_015415060.1:0-1694 GCF_001527695.2 Protobothrops mucrosquamatus | reverse complement strand
AATTCATTGACCTCATATGAAATGATAAATCTGTAAGACAGATCTGATCCATTAATTCTTAAGTGACATTATTTCTACTCCAGTAATTTTTATTCTGCGTGAATAAATGTGAATCTCTGGTATAATATGAGAAAGAGAAAGAAAGACAGAGAAAGAAAACTAGCTATGTGTGACTTCATAGTGTTAAGTAAAATCAATGAGATAATTATTAGATATTTAGTTCATCAGGGATGTTGTCAGAAACTGATTTATTGGCATTAGCCTCCATATTCTCATTTTTATCTAATTGGAGAATGTACTGTATTTAGTAGGCTGTGATTAATATGTGAGTGAAGAAAATTAATATTACCGTACATTTCTTTCATCTCAATGGATCAGATATTTGTATAACAGCAACCTTCTTCCCACCAGGCTATGTCCAAATATATTGGATTACAACTCTCATATTTCCAGTGAACATAGCTAACACCAGAGCCATACTGGGAAATTGAGATTTCTAAAACTGAGTAAGTTTTCAGAATCAGCTCAAAGATGTTTTACGGTGGGAATTTAGCAAGAAATCTAATTTTTCGTTCTATATTCTTAATGTGCTCCTGGGATCTTAATGAAGGAACCAGGAAAAAAAGCCTTTCTACTGTTATTATCTTAAAAAACAGAGGTGAAGATGTACAGACCTTATAATAACTGACCAGCAATCCCTGCGTCATGTTTGTATTTCTACCTAAAAAATGGCCTGACAGATGTTTGCAATTAATATAGTCCTGAAGTAGTGCTTGAAAAAATATCAGTGTTGGAGTAGAGAGTAGAGAAATCTTAGTAAGAAAGGATGCAGCTTTATCAAGTCAAACAACAGAGGTGCTACAGTAGGAGCTGATAGGGAAAAAAAATCCATGTAAACAGGAAAACAAAGGAGCAAGTTCAATGGATAAACTGACAGCAAAGAACTTGAAGCACAGAAGATGCTTAGCACTCCTGCACTTTATGTTTAATAAAGGTGTACATATAGTGGAAAGTTCTTGTTATCTGAAATATGCAAAAATTTTGAGTCTTTTAAATTACTACTGACAGCCATTAGGTAGATACAGTAATATGGTAACTATCCTGGGTACTTAAGAATTTAGAATATGACAAATAAAATAAAATAATAAATTCATTCTCCAGATTATTAATATTAAATACTGGGGGATAATTATTCCTAGGAAAATATTTCTTTTAGTAGATGTGAATGAAATTGTATTATTCAGATGAAAAGGGATATCACAAGATAGAAGAAAATATCCGTGTTATGGGAACTCAGAAAAAGTCATGGCTTGTTTAAGGAGGCACCATCATCCCTTATTGGGCGTATTTTCCACTTTACATCCCAAAAGCTGCAAATCCCTAACAAAAGAGCTTTCTTGAGATGTGAAAATGCCAGTAATGAAAAGGATCAATATAGCAGATGATCAGTGAAGAGGACAAAATGCAATCAGATAACAAAATAAATGTCAAAACTGGGGACTTCCGGTGGCAGGCGATTTCGTCGGTCGCAGCTGTTTGCTGCCTCCCGCCTGTTTTGCGTAAAAGCCGGTTTGACAGCCAGCACCAGCTGTCAAACGGCTTGATACCTTTCCCCTGGGCATAAGGGGATAGGTGAGCTGCCCGGGGTAGGAGTTGAGTTCCCGAGTCGTCCTATATGGACGATGTAGGCGAGA
>NW_015415059.1:0-1694 GCF_001527695.2 Protobothrops mucrosquamatus | reverse complement strand
TTACTTTAAACTGTTTACATAACCTTCAGATTAATAACCTCAGATATCCTATTCTTGTAAACCAGTGAAAAGTATATGGAATTTAGTATATTTATCTTAAATGTGCTACTAATTGATTAATTAAAATTAACTAAATGAAATAAAATCATGTATTAATTAAATTATGTAAAGGGAATGATCCAAAATCACTGAAAAAAAAATCACTGTTGGATTTGCATCAATGGATTGCTGATATGTGTCTGCTATTATGTCTGCACTATATTTGGAAAATATTTCTCACCTTGGTTGTGGACTTAATAGTAGATGTTAGCCATAAGAATGACCCTCTCCGGATATACATTGGAAGAGTTTGGTAAAAGGAATATTATCATATCATATTATAACATATAATTTGTGATGCCAATCGCTTCCAAATAATGATGATGCTATATACATTTTTTTTAGTTCTGTTTCTGTCCTTCATAGTGGCTTAGGCAAAGTCACAACAATAAAAATTATACAGAGCAATTATTTATACAATAAAAAGAGATTCCTAATTAAAAATGATCCTTTTTTGTTATGGGGAAATAGGTAGGAAAGTAGATGGGTAATCTGAAAGATCTGGCATCAGTAATTAATGCCTGTATATATTAATATGGCATCCATAGGTGGCCCACTTTCAGGATTTGAGTCTTGGACGAGTATTTACACTGTTCTGACGGTCTATCTATGCATATTGGAGGAGTTTGGAAAAAGAAATATTATCATCATGTTATAACATAACATTTGGTTTCCAATAGGGATGCTATTTGGACTAGAGGTAAGAAGAAATTAAGAAGAAATAGCACATCTATTCCTTTCAAACTCCCAATCTGCCCTCTCTAAACAGTGGGCCTTTTCTCAGTTATATGGTAAGGGATGGTAGCTTTTGCTGGACAAAATAACCCCTTTGAAATTCTCCAGACAGCAGGACCATTGCTGCAATTTGTAGAAGCTGAAGTGTACACTCCGGAAGGTACCCAGCTGTGTAGGCTGAGATGATATTTCAGCAAGCACAGATTCTCTTTTTAGAAGTTCAAGCTTTTAGCTGGATGCTTCTTGATTAATGGCATCTTAATAACTCTTTCTATGCCTGAAAACAGCATTGCTGAGATGATGAATTTCCAGATAGGCTGATTGATTGTGCAGTGGTTATGTGCATATGTTACTAGGCCCCATATAAATTATCAATAAATGCAGAGCATTGTAAATCCCTTGTTCTGTATAGGAGGACAATACATACGGTACTTTCATTTCAACATTTTGCTTTCATATATTCTTCCATGAACCTTAGTGTCTATGTCTTGCACTGCTTCTTTATAGTGGTGATCTTCCTGCTCCCTTTCATGTATCTGTCATACTGTAGTGTCAATTGTAACAAACAACAAAAGGAAAGTCCCCCTTTTGATATAGTGGCTGAGATTTGACCCAAAGTTTGGCCTCCTGAGGCACATCAAATTGTAATAAGATATATGTGTACAGACAGCGTAATCTTTACAAATAGAACTGAGTAATAACGAAATTAACATATTTGCCTGCAGTGGGAATAAATATACAAATTGAATCATGCATTTGTGGAACACAAAAAGTGCTTTCTTCATGACAAAGAGTTTTAAGCTTGAAGAAAACTGAAAGCAAAAGAAAACATTAAAGTGGGAAAGAACATAGCACAGAAA
>NW_015415058.1:0-1694 GCF_001527695.2 Protobothrops mucrosquamatus | reverse complement strand
CTGCGTCAATCCTTTGAAGTGTGGGTGGGCATTCTGCTTGCAAAACAGACGCCATGAAATCATTAGCTTTCTTAATCGAATTAAGTCTGTAGCGTTTACCAGCCACGGTTACAATTATGCCCACCGGTATGTCCCATCTGAAAATTATTTGTCTATTCTTAAGCTCCTGTGTCAGAAAAGCGTAGTCTCGGCGCGCTCTGAGTATTTTCGCTGGAATTTCTTTTAAAAGAATAATGTCTTGATTTAAACTTTTAAATCTTTGTTGGTAAAAAAGCTGCATTATTTCATTTCGTCTCGATTTTCTTGTAAAATAGACCACCACGTCTCTTGGCAAATTTTTTTGACGAGCAATCCACGAGTTCACCCTAAAGACACGCTCTATTTCCAAATAAATTTCCTGTCCACAAGCCAAAGCATCCATAAGTGCGTCTGAAATTACTTGTCTTAAGTTCTCCTTTGGATCCTCAGCCAACCCCCGAATCCGAATTGCAAACTCCATATCACGAAATTGAGCAATCAACACATCAGCCTTAACATTTTCCAGACTCTCCTCTACAAGTTCAAGTCTATGATCACTTGCTTCTGCTCTCTGTTCATTCTCCTCAACCCTTTCTGCCACCGCGTCCACATATTCAGCCAAACCTTGAAAAGCGGTTGTCACGTTCATGCAAAAACCCTCATGTTTCTGCGATAAATCTTGTTGCTGTATCACTTCATCAAATCTATTTTGCATTTTAACATCCATCTCTTGAAACATCTCAGTCATTTGTTTAATAGTTACAGACATCAAATCCTGCAGCTCCCTACCAGAGGGCGGTGGAGGTGAGGAAGATGGCGGGGGTGGCGGGTGAGAGATTTTAGAAGTTGGTTGGGGTGGCTGGGACATCGGAGATGTAGTTGATTTTAAAGTTGAGGGCACGGTTTTTCTCGAAGCCATATTAGCAGTAAATTTCCAGTTGTGAAAAAGTCTTTTAAAGAGTTCAGCCAAAACAGATAGTAAGCATGTTACGAATAACAAAAGTTCCAAACCGGAAATCACTTTCACTTCTTGCTGAAAAGTATCAGTCCATCGCCATTTTAAATTCACTTTCACTCAATCCACCTCAAGTATAGGGAAGAGCTTATTAACCAAGTTAGAGCAAAGTCCAAGATAAAAAGCAAACTTCCAGGGTCGGTTCGTCTGCTTACAAAAAGACTCACAGTTCAATTTAAGTTGCAGCAGTGACGGCGGCTTCTAGCTTCGCCAAGGCGAAGGCGTCCTGGATCGCGGAGTAAGCCTCGGGGCTCCGGAGGAATTCTAACCTACATCGTCCACACGGGACGACTCGGGAACTCAACTCCTACCCCGGGCAGCTCACCTATCCCCTTATGCCCAGGGGAAGGGTATCAAGCCGTTTGACAGCTGATGCTAGCTGTCAAAACGGCTTTTACGCTGAAACAGGCGGGAGCAGCAAACAGCTGCGTCCGATGAAGTCGCCTGCCACCGGAAGTCCCCAATATACGCAAGTTTCTGTTCTAAAATCAAATTAAATAACAGGCCTGCTCTAAAAACACCCCATACAAAACCCCCACTAAAACATAATCAAACTACGCCAGGCCGGCCGCACGGAATAGATGGGCCTTCAGGGCTCGGCGAAAAAGGCGCAGGTCCGCAACTGTACGTAGGTCGGGGGGTAGGTCATTCCAGAGGGCAG
>NW_015415057.1:0-1694 GCF_001527695.2 Protobothrops mucrosquamatus | reverse complement strand
TCTCGCTTAGTGGCGAAGTCCGTTTTTTAAGGTCAAGACTGAAGGCATCCCAGTTGGATCTGAACTTGATCGGATGTGTGTCTCCCCTTGGATTTATTTTATTTTTATTTTTTATTTTGGGGGGGGGAGGGGAGGAGAAACTGCCTCGTGTGTTCTCTGTTGGAAGCACCTCCTTTCTCCTGCCCAGCCTTGGATTTTTATTTTTTTTTTACATATATAGATATATAAATATATATATTTATACAGGGGGGAAACGGAGAGAGAGGAAATGATACGTTAATGGTTTTAAAAACGTAAATCCGAAGAGAGGGAGCTGTGGATGAAGGCAGGATCTCCTTGGAACGAGATGATGCCAGCTAGTAACGTCACAGGGCAGAGATGCCATTTATATATATATATATAGGATGGGGACGGAATTTTATTACAGGTCTTATCGCCGGCACCGCTTAAATATATCCGTTGTTGTTGTTTTTTCCTCTTTTTCTGCTGATCTAGAGTCCTGCAAGGTGTAACTGACACGGTCCATAGATAAGAGACTGTTTTCCGAAGATGCAAGACTTGGGGGTGTCTTAAACCAGGAAGATAGGCAGCCGGTCCTCAACGTACAGCCGTTCGCGTAGCGAAAGTTCAAAGTTACGACGGAACTGGAGAAATGCGAATTTAGGACCGTTTTTCACCCTTAGGGACGGTTGCAGCCTCCCCAGTGGTGACGTGATTTACATTCGGAGGCTCGGCAGCCGGTTCCTACTTATGACGGTTTGCAGTGTGCCCAGGGTCATGTGACCCCGTTTTGCGACCCACGGACAATGGGGAAAGGCAGATGAGTTGAACGGGCAGGTGACTAATTTAAGCGCGGCAGGAATTCACTGAACAAATAATTCTGTAAGGGTCTGCTGCTTGAGCAGGGGGCTGGACTAGAAGACCTCCAGGGTCCCCTCCCACTCTGTTATTCTGTTATTCTGGATCCATTTCTGTCAGGGTTGAAGTGACCTGGCTTCACCTTCTTGGAGGTGGATCTTTGGCCAGGAAGGAGAGGCTGAGGGTGATCTTGAGGATTCTCCAGGGCGGATCTGAGATCACCTACCACCAATTCAAACGTGTTGGACTTCAACTCCCAGAATTCCCAGGTTTCTCAAACTTGGCAGTTTAAACGTGTTGGACCTCAACTCCCAGAATTCCTGGGTCTCTCAAACTTGGCAACTTAAACATGTTGGACTTCAACTCCCAGAATTTCTGGGTTTCTCCAGCCTGGCAACTCCTCCAGCCCAAAATCCATTCTCAGGTCCACGTCTTGTCACGTTTGAGGACCCTTGCCAACTTTTGGGAAGGTCTGCCTGCAAGGAAGTCGGCATATTTCCAGGCTGAGAGTTCTAGGCCAGGGTTAGGCAACCTTGGCTCTTTTATGACTGGTGGACTTCAACTCCCAGAATTCCTGAGCCAGCCATGCTGAGGGGAAAGGGAGAGTTTCCAAGCTGAGCCATGCTGGCTCAGGAATTCTGGGAGTTGAAGTCCACCAGTCCTAAAAGAGCCAAGGTTGCCTACCCCTGGCCTAGGAGGCTCGCCGCTTAGAACAGGAGGACTTAGGACAGGGATAGGCAACCTTGGCTCAACTTGGAAACCTCTCCCTTTCCCCTCAGCATGGCTGGCTCAGGAATTCTGGGAGTTGAAGTCCACCAGTCATAAAAGAGCCAAGG
>NW_015415056.1:0-1694 GCF_001527695.2 Protobothrops mucrosquamatus | reverse complement strand
TCTTATCTTTTCTTGAGTCCAAAACTCCGTTCCAATCTCCCATCATGATAACAGATTTATAATCCATTTGATTTAGCTTCTGATGTATCAATTTATAAAACTGTTTCTGCTGTGAATTTGGAGCATATAATCCAATAATAAGGCATTTCTTCCCATTCAAAAGCATTTCAATAAAAACATATCTTCCTTCTAAGTCAGAATCAATCAATTTAGGCAAGAACTCATTTTTAACATAAATAACTACCCCACCTTTTTTCTGAGGCACAGGTGCAATAAAATGTGTTCCCAACTGTGAATTAGTCAAATACTTTTGATCTTTTGCTGTAATATGAGTCTCTTGTAAGCAAATAACATCATTTTTATGTTGCTTCAAATAATAAAATACCTTTTTTCTCTTCTGTGGTGAATTCAATCCATTAACATTCCATGTCAGGAACCTTGCCATCTTTAGTGGCAGAGAGCCTCAGGAGCGCCCCTTGCATATCAGCCGACACTGATTTCTTTGGTCTCGCTCCTCCCACTGGCTCTGAAGTTACCTGCTGGTCTATAGGTACCTCCTCCAATCTTCGTTGCTCTCTTTCTTTACGTCTGTGGGCTGCACGAGTCAATCTCTGAGATTTCGGATCATCTGTAAATTCCAAAAGTTGTGACTCAGCTTGAATTTGATCCTGTGATTTGATGACTTTTGGTGATGAAGTAGCTTGTGCTTTATCTTCTTGAGTTCTTTCCTTCCTACTACCTTGTGGAGATGCTAAATGACCTGCTTTCAAAATTGAGCTGTAAAAATCCTTTGCTTTTGCCACTGTATTAAGACGATAGCGCACTCCCATGTAATTAACCATTATACCAGCTGGTATCTCCCATCTGAATTGTATTTGTCTCACTTTCAATTCTTCAGCCAAAAAAGCAAAGTCTTTTCTTCTTCTAAGTATCTTGGGTGGTATTTCTTTTAAAATTATCACATCTTGACCTAAGATTTGAAATCTTTGTTTATAAAAAGCCTGAATAATTTCATTACGAATTGACTTCTTTGAAAAATAAATCACAACATCTCTTGGAAGATTTCTCTGTCTCGCCGCCCATGAATTAACTCTGAACATTTTTTCCACTTCTCTCTTTAATTCTTCAGGTTGGCAGGACAAAACCAGAGCTAATTCTGTTATAACTTCCTCTTCCAGTTTTTCTTGAGCATTTTCAGACAATCCTCTTATTCTCAACACATGTTCCATTTCTCTGAATTGTGACATAAGAATCTCATTCTGATTTACATCAGTACTCTCTTCCACTTTGCCCATTCTGATTTCCAAAACTTCAATATGTTCCTCCGCCTCTTCCACTCGCCCTGCAACACGATCTACATTATCAGCCAAGGCTTGCAATGCAAACACTATATCATCTCTCAACTCAACATTTTTTTCTTCAAGTTTTTCCTCAAGTTTCTCCTCAAGTTTCTTTTCAAACTGTATGACAGTGTCTTTTAAAGCATCTTGTAAACCTTTCAGTGTTAAAGCTGGCAATGGAGGAGAGGGTGGAGGAGTAGGCTTTGTTTGCTGTGATAACTGTACAGCTGGAGAAGAAGAGCTCAAACCTTTCTGAGGAGGAGGAAAAGTTCCCCCACGCTTTGAAGCCATTTTACTTTCTCTTCCCTTCTTCTCAAATTTAATTTGTATAATACAATGTCCATTAAAGTTTTC
>NW_015415055.1:10710-12404 GCF_001527695.2 Protobothrops mucrosquamatus | reverse complement strand
GCCCAACCCTCTTCCTCCCCAACCATCATAAATTCCAAGATAAGACTTCAGACAGGAGGGGGACGGGGGGGGGGAGGGAAGGGGGGGAGGCCAACTCTCCCTCTGCAGATTATCCAAGCTGAGCAAACACAGCCTATGGGATGGTTTGGGAAAGAGACTCAGGTCAGGAGGAGTGGATTCCCTCCCCCCTCCTTTCCCCAGGAATTCTTACCTTCCCCTCTCCTCTCCCACGGGCTCCTCTACAATAGGCCTCGGCTTACGACCACAAGGGGTCCCAGAATGATGTGGCTCACTTAACAACCGCAGGGGAAATTCTGATTCCGCTTGTGGTCGTATGTCAAGAGCTACCTAACTGCAGAGGTTTGAACCCATCACAGTCACCACCTTGGAAGTTTCACACACACACACACACCAGCAATTTCCTCCAGGCCAAAGTCCAGGTGTCCTTCCAGCTGCAGTTTTTTGGGGGGTCCTTAAAGTGAGCACAGCTAATCCAAAGTTTGTTACTAGTACTCTGACCTTCGCTCTCATTACCTGCCCTGCCCTAAATTGTCCGATGGCCCTTCTCCCCCTGTCCCTTCACGCACAGGTCAACCAGGCACCAGGAAAGCCATGTCAACACCATAAAGCAGGCGGCACTTTGCTAGGATGGAGGGAGAAACGGGATAAGGAGGAGGACTCTGCAGAAGGTTGGGATAAGGTCAGCCCTGAAAGTATGGCCGGTATGTGGCATGGGGGGGGGCGAAAGGGCCCTGGGTGGGGAGGAGGACCCAAGATAGACAAAGAGGCGTGAAGGGACAGGGGGAGAAGGGCCATCGGACAATTTAGGGCACGGTTGACTACCCCTGATTTCTATCTCATCTATCTATCATCTATCAATCTATCTCATCTATCTATCATCTATCTATCTATCTATCTATCTATCTATCTATCTATCTATCTATCTATCTATCTATCTATCTATCTATCTATCTATCTATCTATCCATCCATCCATCCATCCATCCATCCATCCTTCTAGATTCTGTTTCATTAACTAAATAAGGCAGGAAAACTCCACCATCCTCTTCCTCCTTGCCGACATTTATCTTTGTGCTTGGTTTTGTTTTTCTAATGTAGTGAAGCCTTCCAAAAGGTGATCTAAAATACAAAATGTTCCAGTTGGTTCTGCCATGCCAGGGATTGACTAGGTCCTTTGGCTGCTGTTCTGGAGAGGCTGAAGGAACTTTTGGCAAGCTCTTTTCTGCGTTCCCCCCATCTAGGGCAAGCTCTGCTTGGGGGTCTGCCTCGTCTCCTTTGAGTCAGTACTTACAGATGGTGCAGTGATTCAGATCTTTCAAGAAGGAAGGATAAAAGTCCAGACCTCCCTCCCTCCCTCCCTCTCTCTCTCTCTCTCTCTCTCTCTCTCTCTCTCTCTCTCTCTCTCTCTCTCTCTCTCTCTCTCCCTCTCTCTTCTGTCTCTTTCTTTCCCTAAGCATAAACTTAGGCGGGCTGAAATGTTTTGAAGTTCAGCTTTGAACGTGTGTTTATAAATTGTTTGAATTTGGACGTTGCAGATGTGAAATCCAGCCAGAAAATATTCGCAATCCCAGCGTCTGTTCTTAAAAGTTCTTTGTGGATGGCTTATCATTTCCAGGAAATTAGCAAGAAAGAGAGAGAGAGAGAGAGAGAGAGAGAGAGAGAGAGAGAGAGAGA
>NW_015415055.1:0-1557 GCF_001527695.2 Protobothrops mucrosquamatus | reverse complement strand
TTCTTTCTTTCTTTCTTTCTTTCTTTCTTTCTTTCTTTCTTTCTTTCTTTCTTTCTTCCTTCCTTCCTTCCTCCCTCCCTCCCTCCCTCCCTCCCTCCCTCCCTTCCTTCCTTCCTTCCTTCTTTCTTCTCCCAGATTTCTCAAGAGTCCACGTTTTGTTTTAAAACTCCGAAAACTTGAGTCCACCTTGCCAATCTTGTATACAGATATTTCTTCTCGCTGTGTAAATAAAAATCTATGGTTTTGTTTGTGTGTGTTTTAGTCGAAAAGCTACTGGAGTCAACCTTTGGTTGGGCAACCTGGTTCCCAAAAGGAACCTTTCAAAAACCAAGACTTTAAGCAGGGGTAGTCAACCTTGGCTCTTTTATGACTCGTGGACTTCAGCTTCCAGAATTCCTGAGCCAGCTAAGCTGGCTCAGGAATTCTGGGAGTTGAAGTCCACGAGTCATAAAAGAGCCAAGGTTCACTACCCCTGCTTTAAAGGCTACCCTTTAAGAAAAACCAGCTTGCAGAATAGATCTCTCCTACCCACCAGAAGCACAGCCTGTTTCACCTCTAGGTTGACCTCCCAAATGTTTAGGCTAAAAGGGGGCACCTTGGACCTCTCAGGGCTCTGGTGATTGATCCCCACCGCAAGCGGGAGAGTCGTGAACTTCCTGTTTGAGCCCATAAACTGCAGCAGACCAAATCTTCCTGGGGCCCGCTGTAAATCACTGCTAAAGCTGATGCACGCTCCCACCCAAGGGTTAAACTCATGGCTTGGTTGATCAACTTATAAGTCACAGAAGAATCCCCAACGCTCTCTCTCCATCCGATCTTGTAGCTGGGGAATTTGCAGGGCTCCGAAAGGGAGGCCGGTGGTTACAATGGTCCCACGAAACCCCGGTTGCACCGTACAAGCAACTTTGCGGAGGTTTTTTAATTCTTCTTTTTTGGCTCCCAAGCACTGAGATGTGTTTGCAGGGCTCTCCAAACTTGGCAACTTTTTAAAGACTTGTGGACTTGATCTGTTTACTCTCAAGCCACTCAAGGATGAACAGAAAATACTACTGTAGTAAAAGGGGTGGGTGGCCAGGGTGATTACTTGGTGAAGGAGTTGAAATTCAGGTAGTCCATGAAATTCACAACTGAGTCCATAATTTCTGTCGCTAAGCAGGTCTTTTGTGAAGTGAGCTTCACCCCATTTTACGACCTTCCTTGCCACAGTTGTTAAATAAATCGCTGCAGTCCTTAAGTTAGTGTAAGAGGGTTGCTCAAAGTCCGTTGACTTTGCCGGTCACAAGGTCTCAAAAGGGGAATCACGTGACCTGCCCCCCCCGGACGCTGCAGCCGTCGTAAATGCGAGCCAGGGTCCAAGTGCCTGAATTTTGATCACGGGACTTTTGGGGATGCCGCAACGGTTGTGAGTGTGAAAAGTGCTCATAAATCCCCCTTTTTTGGGGGGGGGAGTGCCGCTGTAAGTTCGAACGGCCACTAAGTGAACTAAGTCAAGGACCACCTGCACCCCCCTGACCTTGGCAGGGTGAGCTGGAAAGGAAGAAAACCACCCCCAATTTT
>NW_015415054.1:0-1694 GCF_001527695.2 Protobothrops mucrosquamatus | reverse complement strand
CTCTCTCTCTCTCTCTCTCTCTCTCTCTCTCTCTCTCTCTCTCTCTCTCTCTCTCTCTCTCTCTCTTCTATCCATCCATCATCTATCCCCCCTCTCTCTGTCCCTCTCTCTGACAGTCTCACATCTACCTATCTACTTACCTACCTACCTGCCTATCTACCTTTTTATAGACAAAATAATATGATTCAACAGAGGTTGAAGCCATATGACTCAGCTCTCACTAGTTGAACTGCTTAATGTTTCATCAAATTATGCTCAACTGCAAGTGTGAAAATTTCAGTATTACAAGGCAGACAGACCTAATCTGATACCGATGGGTCAGTTGCCTACGAGAGCAAACAACTAATCTTTGCCAAGATCTTTCCAACTTTGCATTTACTAACAATCAGTTCTGGAAATATAGGCATTTTTCACCCTGCCAGCAGTCACAAGGAGAAAAATTGATTGACAGAGTTATCTAGATTGTAGTAATTAAATCAGGGCAGACAAATCCCAACTCTCATTATATTTCAGACACGTCTCCACCAAGAAAAAGCAGAAGTGAAAAATGATGGGCTGTTTCTTGCAGTTTGAAAGGCTCCAGCACAAATGGAAGCATGCTTCCACTATGCATACAGAAGCACACATTCACACATTCATAGAGTTTACAGCAAATGTCCAACATTCAGTTTGTACCCAGCTTCCAGGTGAACATTTTAAAATTACAAAATTCCAGGGGGACAGATTGAATACTTATGATAATTACATATTTCTTGAATTTGGGGACTTACATCAGAGTGCTGGCAAGGGCCTTTTAGATGGTGACAATTACCATTCCTTTGTGCTTTTCTTAATTTTCTCCCATGCAGAACATTTGCCATTTTTTGTGTGCGCATTGCATGTTTGAATTGCCCTGTGCTTGGTAATGAGAAAAGAAAGAAAATGTTTGACGGTTGCTTAAAATAAAGTCTGATGCTGAATCCATAGATTAGATTGTCAGATTGCATTTATTTTCTAAGCATGTTAGTTTTAAATATGAGGGACAATTATTCTTAAGTTAGGAAACATTTCAGTGAGTGAAATCTAGATGAAGATGACACTTGCCAAAGTTTTATCATTTGATTTCACTGAATGTATAAAATAGGCCTCAACTGGTGGCCTTGGCAAATAATATCTCTTCTTGAAGAGAGAGAATATGGGGGAGAACCATTTTAAGATAAACCCATGGCATTGGATGGAGCCATTTAGCCTTTAAATAACAAGCTCATTCTCAGTTTAAGAATCCAGATTGAATGTACCATACCTCACTACATAACTGCTTCTATTGCAAATCTTTTCTTCCTATTGGACAAATGAAAATAGCTTCCTTGTAACTTAAGACGTTTATTCTGTCTTGGCCATCTTTTGAAGGACAGCTTTGAATGTATCTGAGAAGTCCCCACATCCCACATCACTCAGGTTTTGTTAAAGTCAAACATACTGAGACAAATTTTCATTTTTCATTATTTATTATTTTTATTTTTATTTATTTATTTATTTATAATAAGACTTATATGCCGCCCTTCTCCCCCATGGGACTCAGGGCGGCTCACAGCATATTAAAAACAATACAAAACATTTCCCTATAAAAGCCAATTAAAAACCAAATATTTGTAGCTGTGTCTTGTTTAAAATCATTAAAAATTGTCCCTATTTAAAAATTCACCCTAGGTCAG
>NW_015415053.1:0-1694 GCF_001527695.2 Protobothrops mucrosquamatus | reverse complement strand
ACACTGAATTAGAAAAGACAGAAGACCTTTCCAGACTGGAGTAAGTAAAACACGGGTAATTATTTGCAAAACATCCCTTGTAGTGCCATTTTTCTGGCCTATCATTGATTTCCTTTCCAAAGTATTAGGGAAGCAGTTCTTAAAACACAGTGGAACTCTCTACATTCTGAAGCTTGTCCATCACTGGAAATGAAAACATCATTATTTACTTCAAAGACTAATCATATTTTCATCTGATTCTAGTTTGGGGTTAATAAAAGCTAGGTACGTGAATATTAAGAATAACTACAATATTTCTGTTTCTTCTTAGGGAAGTCTGTGAAAGCTCAGTGTTGTTGTGCCTGAAGAAGAGATTCCATCAAGATGTTATCTATGTATGACCATTACTTTTTAAAAATCTATGATTGTTGGCAATATCTCTGTTGTATGTGTTTGAAAGATGGGGTGTGGGAAGAGAACGTGTTGTCTGTAAAGATCCATAATCATCTTGAATATACAATAGAAGGGAAGCAGCTGTCTTGTAATAGCTCTCCGGAAGATCTCTTCTAGCTCTTCCTGGTCTTCTAGAGATTGAACTTGGGAGATCTTTCATGCAAAGCCTATGCTCAACAAGAGAAATGGAACTATTTGTTGACATGCCAGCTAAGCTAATGAGCATAAGTATAATAAAATCATGTTCTGTTTCTTCCCAGACTTATGTTGGTCATATTTTGATCTGCATGAATCCATTCAAGGCTCTCAATCTTTATTCAGAAGATGCGATCATCCAGTACCAGAAAGGAATGCTTTCTAGAAATGCCCCGTATGTTTGTATTTTTAATTCTTCTTTTATTTGGGGTTTTTGTTTACAACCTTTCTTCCCACAGCTGTTGTGTCTTTGGCTTGGGAATTGATTTTTAGTATGTTCCCCTTCCAATGTTCATTTCAGTTTCTGCATACTTTTTATTTCTTTTACTGAAGGCTAAGGTGGGAAGAATACACATGTAGGTATTACGTTTTATTTCTGAAACAAATAACACTGAGGTAACATTGCTGAGCAGAGTTGGAAGTTTGGTGGGTATATTAAGAAAATTGTGTTTGTTTCTTTATGGCTTTCCAGACACATCTTCGCTATAGCGGAAATGGCTTATGCCTTCTCTCAGAGCTCAGAGAAAGAACAGTGTATTGTTATCAGGTAAAAGTAAAGGTACCTTTGTCAAGATAACTTCATATTTTTCTCTGTTTGATATTTCCTTGTTATCTTGAATAAATGCAAATTAACCGAGAAAATTTCTGGGGACTACAGTTGCCTATCCCCTTTACTTCATGTATCCAGGCTTCTCAGTAAAGTTATTTCTGTTTTCAACTCTTCCTCCAACTTTCTCTTTTCTTTAGGACTTTGTAGTTTGGGCAGCTAATCTGGAGGTGTTTGGGATAGAAGGCCAGAAGATTAAGTCACCTAACTGGCCTCACTAAGCCAGTTGGTTTGGCCAAAAGGAAAGACAGAAATGATCTGGCTTTGTGTTCTGCATCCTATCCAACTCCCCTTACCTACCTACTGAGGGCTTTTAGTCAGAAGATCTACAAATGGTAGAAAGAAACAGATATCAATTTTTTTTGGGGGGGGGGGAGAAACCAATTATTCTTAAAAGACTGAGATTTTTATAATGATGGGACTTTGAAACAATAGTGAGTTGACAGTCAAAAAAAAAAAA
>NW_015415052.1:0-1694 GCF_001527695.2 Protobothrops mucrosquamatus | reverse complement strand
ATGTTCCTAATGTATCACAGTGTGTATTTCAATGTGTAGTCCTTTGTTCTTTAAGGAGGGGAGTATAAAAACTGAAGTCTAATCACGCCCTCCTCGTTCAGAATTGCCTATCTCTAATATGCTCTGGACCTTGCGCAATTAAACTTCTCTGCTAACCCCTCCGGAATTCGTAAGAGTTCTTTCGTTTTCCACAAGAATAGAAGATGGCTTTTTTGCATTTGTACTTATATGCAGTTAAAAATTCAAAATTATTAGGACATAAACCCCATTGAAATCAGTATTTACTGTAATAGTATTTACTATTACATAAGCAATATTACTTTTGTTATACTGTACTGCACCTTCTATCTGCCTAGAGAATTCTCTGCTACCATTATCACAGCTGTGTATATCCCCCCTGATGCAAACAGAGAAGAGGCCCTGAAGATTCTCCGCCATACCATCAGTGACTTACAAACTACTCACCCAGAGGGTGCATTTATTGCAGTGGGTGACTTTAACCAAGTGGATTTGAAAGCTACCCTGCCACATTTCCATCAATATGTGGACTTTGCAACCAGAGGGGACAATACACTGGATTTTGCTTATTCCAACATCAAGAAGGCTTTCAAAGCTATCCCCCGCCCTCACCTGGGCCTCTCTGACCATCTCTCTGTGCTGCTTATTCCAGCATATAAACCTTTATTAGTCAGAGTGAAACCTACAGTAAAGCAGGTGAGGGTTTGGACAGAGGGAGCTATAGAAGCATTACAAGACTGCTTTGAGTGCACAGATTGGGGCATGTTTAAGGAAGCAGCTACTGATAACCAACATACAAATGTTGAGGAGTATGCCACCACGGTGTCTGCATATATCCAAAGTGCATAGAAGATGTCTGTGTCCTGAAAAGTATTGTTGTGAGGGCGAATGAAAAACCGTGGCTGACCTATGAGGTCCGCAAGATGCTGAAAGCACGGAATGTGGCTTTTAAATCTGGTGACATGCTGGCACTTAGAACAGCCAGAGCAAATCTGAAAAGTGCCATAAAAGATGCAAAGCAAGCCCATTGCCAGAAAATTCAGAACTTTTTTCAGGACCCAACAAACACCAGGCGAATGTGGCAAGCGATCCAGGCCATTACGGATTACAAGGGGACTCCATCGAGATGCAAGGATGACATAGACTTCCTAAACAAACTGAATGCATTTTTTAGTAGATTTGAAGCATCAAATAGCACTCCTGCTAGGAAAGCTGTGCCCCATCCTGATGAGCAAGTGCCAAGCTTTGATGTCACCTCTGTCCGAAAAACACTGCAGACAGTTAACATTCGGAAAGCAGCAGGCCCAGATAATATCCCTGGACATGTCCTCAGGGAATGCGCAGAGGAGCTGGCTTGTGTTCTCACAGATATTTTCAACCTCTCATTGCAGCAGGCAGTGGTCCCATCGTGTTTTAAGACGGCCATCATCTTGCCAGTGCCAAAAAAGTCCACAATTACAGACCTCAATGATTACCGTCTAGTTGCACTGACATCCACCATCATAAAATGCTTTGAGAAGCTGATAAAGGACACTATTGTATCTAGCCTCCCGCCAGCATTTGACCCGCTTCACTTTGCCTACCGACCAAATCGCTCTACGGAGGATGCTATTTCTTCCGTTCTCCATCTGAGCCTGAAGCACTTAGAGGAAAGAAATACTCATATGTGTTTGCTG
>NW_015415051.1:0-1694 GCF_001527695.2 Protobothrops mucrosquamatus | reverse complement strand
GGCCTAGGCTTTTAATCAAGCAACGTGTCCCATTTTGGTCCCTTGAATAAGGAAATAAAATAAATCTGAGGTAAAAGCCGCCAAATAACTTCTTGTAACCCTCCTAGACTTACTCCAGGGTGAGATGGGGAGCGTATACATTTAATAAATAAATACTGTAAATAAATTAAAATGTTCCTAAATAGAAAAAAACAAATAGGACGATGAATCGATTTATACCCCACCTTTTTCATGTACGACTCTTGTCCATCCTCAGTTCTGCAAACACAAAGAGCCAAACACACTCAAAGATCTTTACAACCAAGACGACAATCACCAGGAGCTGGGCAACTTCCACGTCCGTAGTAGCTACATCAGCGAAAAGGTGGGTGCTGTTGCAACGTGGTGGTGGTGGGGGGCATCGAATTAGGGCTGGCAGATTCCGATCCGGAGGGGTTGCCCCTCGGAGAACCAGGCAAAAAAATATATTTTTCACACCTGGTTGCACATCATGACTATACCCAAAGTCGGATTTTTAGTGTAATCAGCTTTTATTATGATAGAGCAGTCTTGCTCTCAGCTAGACGCTGGGAGAAGCTTGAGTTTCGCGTTTCAAGTCTTAAAGTTGCAAGTTTCAAGACCTCTGCGTCTGATTTTTTATTTAAGTGTTTTCAGCTGCAGGCAGTTCTTGCAAGCTGGATTAACCCCCGTTTTGCTTCCGCAGTGGATTGAGGGCCGTGTGGCCAGTCTGCAGAACGCGGTCGACGAGTACTACAAAGCCAAGAATGAGTTTGCAGCCAAGGTGAGGGCACAAGGCGCCGTTGGCCAAGGAGATTTGGATCCAGAGTACAGCACAAAGTGGGACCGGACTTTACGCCGGGAAGCAAGTTAACTGAATCATGGCCAATATTTTATTTATGTATTTATTGGTCTTCCGCCTTTATTATTTGTAACTCAAGGGAGTGAACATATCCAACATGCCTCCCTCCTCCCATTTTCCTTGCAACAACAACCCTGTGAGGTGGGTTGGGCTGAAAGAGAGGGACTGACCCAAAGTCATCCAGCTGTCTTTCATGCCAAAAGTGGGACTAGAACTCACCGCCTCCCGGTGATTGGCCCAAAATCACCCAGCTGGATTTCCTGTCTAAGGCAGGACTAGAACTCACCGCCTCCCAGTGATGGGCTCAAAGTCACCCAATTGGTTTTCATGCCAAAGGCGGGACTAGAACTCACCGTTTCCCGGTGATTGGCTCAAAGTCACCCAATTGGCTTTCATGCCAAAGGCGGGACTAGAACTCACTGTCTCCCGGTGATTGGCCCAAAGTCACCCAGTTGGATTTCATGCCAAAGGCGGAACTAGAACTCACCATCTCCCGGTGATGGGCTCAAAATCACCCAGCCGATTTTCATGCCTAAGGCAAGACTCGAACTCACCGTCTCTTGATTTCTACCCTGGTGCTTTAACCACTAGACCAAGCCGCCTTCTCCGAAAAAAAATAAATGTCCTTTTTCCCTCCCCCCCCCCTCACCAGGCCACCGAAGACCAAATCAAGCTGTTACGTCACCAGCGTCGCTTTCAGGACGACTTTGACAAACCCTACGTGGACCTGTCCCTGCACGACACCGTCTACAACCTCATCCTGGATGGGAAGCACAAATTAGCCGAGCAACTTTACCGGGACTTCCGGATCCCCGATAAACGGTGAGGACAGTCC
>NW_015415050.1:0-1695 GCF_001527695.2 Protobothrops mucrosquamatus | reverse complement strand
GAAACCTTCAATCTCCAGTCCTCCATTGTAGGTAAAATTTTACTCTTCCAATTTTGAGCTATCAGCAAACGGGCAGCAGTTACACAATACAACATCAAATTCGTTTCTTTTACGTCCAAGTTATGTGTAATACCTAGGAGAAACAGCTGAGGCAAGAAAAAAATTCTTCTTTTAAAAACTTGTTGTAAATTCCACCATAGTTTTATCCAGAAGGCCTTAGTAACCTTACAAGTCCACCACATGTGAAAAAAAGTTGCATCTTGTTGTCCACACCTCCAGCACTTGGATTCATAGTTCTCATAAATGCGAGACATAGTTGCAGGATCCATGTGCCATCTATAAAACATCTTATAAAAATTCTCACGCAAATTTTGTGCCTGCGTAAATTTCACATTTCTCACCCATATCAACTCCCAGGTATCCATAGATATTATTTCTCCTATATTTTGAGCCCATTTAATCATACAATCTTTAACTAGCTCAGTTTCTGAATCCAATTCTAATAAAACATTATATATCTTAGCTCTTTATAGACATGGTGGTTATAGGAGCTGAGGCATGTTAGTTCCTATGAGGATAGGACCATTTTGCTTATTCCAGGAGAGATGCAGTGTTACACTTGGTCTAGACCAGTTTCTCAACATCAGCAATTTTAAGATTGTGGCCTTCAGCTCTCGGAATTCCCTACCCAGCATGCTGGCTGTGGAACTCTGGGAGTTGAAGTCCACACATCTTAAAATTGTCAAGGTTAGGAAATACTGGTCTAGAAGCTGTGAGTCTTATCATCAAACCCCACTGCCCCTTTAAAGTCCTTGTGTAACCTTGGGCCAGGCCTCATCTTTCTGTCTAAACTACTTCACAGGTTGGTTGTGAAACAAAAGAAGGATCTTGCCATCCTGAGCTTCTTGGAAGATGGTAGAAGAAAAATAACCACATTATTAATGCCAACCACCATGATGTTGTCTTTGGCTCTTAAGCAGAATAACACTGCTTTTTTCATCCTTGTGTCCTCCTAACCCAACTGGCTTTGTTTGCTAATGAGAACAGATGACAGCTACACTAAGGACAAGTATCCAAAGCCGGCCTAGAGAAAAGCAGACCTGTACCGATAGTCCTCGACTTACAACAGTTCATTTAGTGACTGTTCAAAGTTACAACGGCACTGAAAAAAGTGACTTATGACCATTTTTTTCACACGACCTTTGCAGCAGCCCCACGATCATGTGATCCAAATTCAGATGCTTTGGTAACTGGTTCATACTTAACGACCGTTGCTGTGTCCCGAGATCGTGTGATCCACCACCTTGTACGACCTTCTGACCAGCAAAATCAATCAATGAGGGAGCCAGATTCACTTAACAACCGCGTTACTAGCTTATCAACTGCAGTGATTCACTTAACAACTGTGGCAAAAAGAAATGGGTCGCGAAATGGGGCAAAAGGTCACTTAACGAATGTCTCACTTAACGAGAGAAATTTGGGGGGGCAATTATGTTGATAAGTCGAGGACCGCCTGTAGCTTGCCAACTATTAAGCAGCAGAAAGGCTGAAGAGGTTGGGCGCTAGGACCTGGAAGCGCTTTGCTCAGAATTGGTCCCCCCACCCCTCTGCTGGAAGCAGAAGGCATCATCAGAGCCGCTTGGAGCATCCTTGCTGCGCATCTATTGCTACAGAAATATGGCCAGCCAGACTCAG
>NW_015415049.1:0-1695 GCF_001527695.2 Protobothrops mucrosquamatus | reverse complement strand
GAAGCTGCACTCTTGGCTGAGGAGGGCCAAGCCAGGTGGTCACTCGGTCTCAGGAAAAGAAAAGGATGGGAGGAAAAGGGTCAGAAAGTTGCCTTCGGTCCAAGGAGTGAGGAAAAACGTAAACTAAACTTAATTTAGAAACTAAAATATTTATATTATTGATTTGTTTAAAAATGTTTTCTTGATTAAATACAAAAAATGCCTATTTCTTTAGTTATTTCCACTAGCCTTTTCCATGAAGACATATTCAGTTGTGCTTATTTGTTGAGAACAATGAGCAAGATTTATTTTTTTTCTCCAGTTCTCAAAAGGTGATTGTTATCTGAATTACAAGAATAGTTGATGTTCAGTCTTAGGTTAGAAGCTGTGATTCTGACTTTCCACCAAGTATTAAGTAATGACTATCTTGTGGATTCCTCCTGACTTGAGATTGAATTTTGTCTTCACAATAATGATTCTATCTTGAATGTATGTACATTTTAACGCATCATTGTGGACCAGACTATTTGGCTGCCTCAAAGGCACTCAGATGCTCCCTTATTTGATGGGATCCATTAGAAAAGTGAAACTCATGACATATCTATTAAAAGCTCAGAAATATTTTCAAAGTGGGCATCTTAGTGTTTTCTACTAGCAAAGTATGAATTTCACACAAAAAGTATCCTCTTATCCCCATTTCTTTTTTTAAAAAAAAAACAAGTTTTATTAGTTTTTTTCATTTTACAAACAAGTGCTTAAGAATCAACGTGGTGGTAGGGCAATCAATTGTCTATAAACAAAGTCATACTCATAAAGTTCAGATTAAATCATTAAAAAAAAACCTCTCTTTTCCCTCTAGTAACATATTATATTCAAGTTAATATATTTCAATACAACTAAGTCAATCAAAACAATCCTCAATAACCTTTCATCTAAATAAATCCATAAATCCAAATCCTGTGTTAAGCTTTACTATTTCAGTTGCTATATTCCATACTTCTAATCTAAATGCAAAATTAACACTTCGGGTGTCTCTCCATTACCTTTTTCCTTAACATATTCAATAAACATTTATTAATATCATTTCTTTTTTTTTCTTATTCTTCTTCCATTACAAAATAGCTATCATTTCTAATAAAAAAATATTAGTTCAAAAAAGAAAAGAGAAGAAAAAAGAACAAAAAACAAAAGACTATTTCTATTATACTTTATAATCTATCAATCAATCCCTCAATATCTGTATCAAATTCCTTTAACCTCCTCACAAAATTACTATATCCAGAACAAACATATTAATATATAGACGAACATCTTGTTATTAACTTCAGACCTTTAATTAATTTTTATTCAATCTTTATTATTATTTATTGAATTTATATACCACCCTATCTCCCTTACGGGACTAACATCTAACATCTTGTCCCCATTTCTTAAGTTACTACCAGAAAAATCCTTCTTAGGCAGAGTCCATAAAGATGACTTGATGACCTCCAAGGTCCCTTCCAACTTTATTATTATTAATAATAATAATAATAATAATAATAATAATAATAATAATAATAATAATAATAATAATAATAATAATAATAATAATAATAAAGTTGGAAGGGACCTTGGAGGTCATCAAGTCCAACCCCCTGCTCAGGCAGGAAACCCTATACCATTTCGGACAAATGGCTGTCCAGTTTCTTCTTAAAAACTTCCAGTGTTGGAGCA
>NW_015415048.1:0-1695 GCF_001527695.2 Protobothrops mucrosquamatus | reverse complement strand
TAACGAATGGCTTGCTCTTCCCATTTGACCTTTGTGTTTCAATATATCTTTTAGAATCTAAGTTTTAGTGAGTATAAAATAATTATAGCCATCTAAATTGTTTGATTTGAACTGCTTTTTTTCCTTGGTACTTTAAGGAAGCAATTAACAATGGTTCACAAATAAAAGCAATATAGTAGAAGTATGAAATAAAATTGATCAATATTTGTTAACAAAAATATTTCCATCCGAAGTTAGCTATTCTGAAACTAAAATAATGAAGAACTACATCAGTATTAGTATATAAGTTTAATAATAAATTAAAATAAAAATTATATGTGAGTGCTGAACACTGATGTAGTTCTTCATTATACTACATCAGTATTCATTATACTACATCAGCATTCACATATAATGTTTATTTTAATTTATTATTACATTTATATAGTTGTAGTATATTAATTTATTAATAAAATAAATATAAGAGAATTATAAGGCAAATAAAGCAGAGAGACTACCTGAACTTAAATTAATGCATTACCCTTTCCTTTCTACATTTAAGCAAGAAAAACCAAATGTACAGGTATAATATAGGGGATACCTTGCTCAATAGTAGTAACTGTGAGAGGGATCTCGGAGTCCTAGTGGGCAATCACTTAAATATGAGCTAGCAATGTGCTGCAGCTGCCAAAAAGGCCAACACAGTGCTAGGCTGCATTAACAGAGGAATAGAATCAAGATCACGCAAAGTATTAATACTACTCTGCAATGCCTTGGTAAGGCCACACTTGGAATACTGCATCCAGTTTTGGTCACCACAATGTAAAAAAGATGTTGAGACTCTAGAAAGAGTACAGTGGAAAGCAACAAAGATGATTAGGGGACTGGAGGTTAAAACATATAAGGAAATGTTGATGGAATTGGGTATGTCTAGTTTAATGAAGAGAAGGACGAGGGGGGACATGATAGTAGTGTTCCAATATCTCAGGGCTGCCACAGAGAAGAGGGGGTCAAGCTATTTTCCAAAGTGCCTGAAGGCAGGACAAGAAGCAATGGATGGAAACTAATCAAGGAGAGAAGCAACCTAGAACTAAGGAGAAATTTCCTGACAGTTAGAACAATTAACCAGTGGAACAACCTGCCTCCAGAAGCAGTGAATACTCCAACACTGGAAGTTTTTAAGAAGAGACTGGACAGCCATTTGTCCGAAATGGTATAGGGTTACTTGCCTGAGCAGGGGGTTGGACTTGATGACCTCCAAGGTCCCTTCCAACATTGTTGTTGTTGTTGTTGTTGTTGTTGTTGTTGTTATTATTATTATTATTATTATTATTATTATTATTATTATTATTATTATTATTATTATTATTATTATTATTATATCTACCATAACAACCATAATTTGGGCAGTAGAGAAAATCTAACACCCTGACTGGCAGTAACACAACATGTAAGCTGGAAGAAGCTTTAAATTTCTGTTTTGTACCAATTTCAAAGATACAGGGTTAGGGTTAGGATTAGGGTTAGGGTTAGAAACCTCTTCAGCTATTTAGTCCAGAAGAGCAGCTGAGAATCAAAAGCATATTGATAATACCATGCCTCAAACTGAAGAAAGAAATCTTTAAGCTATTCTTGTAAATGTTGGAAAAACACTGCAAATATGGAAACATCTGAAGTTTGATCTCTCCTCCTTTGGCTGATCTCTCCATTTGTCTT
>NW_015415047.1:0-1695 GCF_001527695.2 Protobothrops mucrosquamatus | reverse complement strand
CCTCCTCAAGCAGGAGACCGTATACCAGGGGTCTTCTAACTTGGCCCTTTTATGACTTGTGGACTTCAACTCCCAGAATTCCTCAGCCAGCGTGCCTGACTGAGGATTTCTGGGAGTTGAAGTCCACAAGTCATAAAAGGACCAGGTTTGAAGACCCCTGCCTTATACCATCCAGGACAAACGGCTGTCCATTCTCTTCTTAAAAACCTCCAGTGATGGAGCAGCCACAACTTCTGGTGGCAAGCTGTT
The DNA here is from genome assembly GCF_001527695.2 of Protobothrops mucrosquamatus. NCBI lineage: Eukaryota > Metazoa > Chordata > Lepidosauria > Squamata > Viperidae > Protobothrops > Protobothrops mucrosquamatus. The sequence goes on along the minus strand of NW_015415047.1, from coordinate 1,446 downwards.
CCACTGGTTAATTGTCCTCGCTGTCAGGAAGTTTCTCCTTAATTCCAGGTTGCTTCTCTCTTTGATCAGTTTCCATCCGTTGTTTCTTGTCCTGCCTTCTGCTGCTTTGGAAAATAGGTCGAATCCTCCCCCCCCCCGCCCCATCCTAGATTAAGCTGCCAATCTGTTTCCCCTGCAACTGGCACCAGCTCTTTTCTACCCAGGGCCCACCAGGATGGATGGTGTGTAGCTTCCATAACCCTCCAGGGCCAAGAAGAAACTGGACAACCGGGATGGAATAAGGAGTCTTGTCCTTGGGCAGAGGGCTGGACTAGATGACCTCCAGGATCCCTTCCAGCCCTAGGATTCTATGGCCAAAAGGGGCGATGGGGGTTGTAGTCCTCCTGGAGGATGGGGAAGGCGAAAACCAACGTCCTCGAGCAGCGCGGGCCTTCTGCACGCGCTCAGAAGCCCCTTCGGCAGAGGGGCGTGTCCCAAGCCCCCCCCCCACCTTGGTCAGGTAGATTTCCGGGTCGAAGTGGGGCCCGTTGATGTCGATGGGGCCGCCCAGGTCGCCCCTGGCCGGGTCGGCCAAAGCCTCGCCCGCCGGGTCCGGCAGCCCGTAGTAGAGCTTCAGCATCCCGTGCGGCCGCCGCTTCTCGCCCGGAAGCTCCGCGCCGCCTTCGGGCTGAGCCGCCGCCATGGAAAAGCGCCTGGGCTGCCGTGGCCACGCCCCCGGGGGGCACTTCCGTCGCGGGGCTGACGTAACCGGAAAGTCCGCCTGTCTCCATGGAGACGCGCCGCTCCTCGCACTTCCGGAAAGGTTCCGCCTAGATCAGCGGCCTGCAACCGTGACAACTTTAAGGCTTGTGGACTTCAGCTCCCAGAATTCCTCAGCCAGCTATGCTGGCTGAGGAATTCTGGGAGCTGAAGTCCACAAGCCTTAAAGTTGTCACGGTTGCAGACCCCTGGCCTAGCTCGCTAAGGCCGCTCTGTCCGCGTCTCTCGCTGCTCACCAGCCGGGGTCTATGTGGGGGTCGCCATGAATCCCCACGAAAGCCGCCTTCGTGCTTCATTCTTGCTTTAATTGCCTCGCATTGCTGTATTTATTCGGCGTTGCTGTTTCTGGTTTCCTCGTAGGCAGCCCAGAGGGTTTCGGAGAGGGAGATGAGCGGTTTCTGTTTGGATTCGTGCACGCGCGCGCTCTTATACACGCATTCACACGTGCGCGCAGAGAGGTGTTTGTACAAATATACAAACAAACATATATACCGTGAATTCACTTAACTAGACTGGGGGCGACTCAATTAACCCTCCTCGCTTAGCAATGAGAATTGCTGGGGTCATATGCGAAAGGCTATCTGTATTTAGTGTTTTCACTATTTCTGGATTGCTCTCCAATCATATTGCAAAGGCGGGTTATAAAACCAGCCATAGTTTCATTCCATTCAGCAGGGGTCTTCAAAC
>NW_015415046.1:0-1695 GCF_001527695.2 Protobothrops mucrosquamatus | reverse complement strand
TATTGCTTTGTAAAACATAAATCATAGTTTAACTCTGTTTTCATTCAGAGCACTGAGCATAATGACAAATTTAAAAGTAATCCAGAATTTTTGTTTTAAAATTGCAAATTATGCACCATGAAGTTTTGCTCTACAGCTATGTCACAAACTGTAACAGATGTGTTTTACCTCTGTTTAAATATTTAGTCAGCAAACTAAAAGGCTAAAAAGAGAAGGCCAGAGTGATTTAATTCTTAAATCAGGGTGGTCTATTGGTAACTTTTGGTACCATTGGTGTTGCTGTGGGAACAAAAATGAAACCAGGTGCCATCAAATTCAAGTTAAAGATTTTGTGCTTTTTTAAACAATCTTAAACTAAGTTTCCATAAACTCTTTAACTGATACTACTACAAAAATTGACTATTTTCTAACAAGAAAGGAATTATAAGTTATCCATAGACCATCAAATTCTACCTGCAACAAATTTAAATTGATTGGCACTATTCTTTATAAATAAGACTGTTATAAATATACATCATATTCACCAAAATATATATTGGTATTATGTTCTTTTGACTAAGCTAAGTAAAGGCACTGCAGAAAGGTTTTACCAGATTTAAGTTTAACCTTACATTTTTAACTATCTTCTAGTCTAAATAATGTTTTGATTTCTGCAGTCAATCACTACATTGGACTTGTAAAAAGAAGAGCAAGATAGAAGCTTAATATTGTCCAGACTGTAAAGTTTTATCCCACTTTGTGATTAAAATTTTGAAAATAATCTTAAACCACCATAAAAACCTACATTTTAAAGCAGAATGTGTTACAAATATGGATGCTCACTGACCAAATTTCTATTTGTGATTTTGTCAAATCAGTTTTCTGTTAGAAATATTTAAAAAACACCAATGTATGTTCATATTTAATGTAAATTTGGAAATGAGTGCTAATCTTTGTTTTTATAGACAATAATCAGAGGTCATTGTCACATGCCCATTAATTGACAGATTACCTAATGTTCAATTGAGTTTACAGAAAATACCTGGCAAATCTGGAATTAATTAAAGATAAATAATTCAATTGAAATGTTGCATATTTTTTAGATGTATACATTTTGTGCCATCAAGTCAGTCAACTCCTAGCCACTACATGGACTCATGCAATTTTCTTGGCACATTTTCAGAAGTAATGTACCACTAAATTCTTCCTGGGGCCGAGTGGGAGTAACTGGCCCCAAAGCACCCAAACAACTTAAATACTATTCCCTTGACCTCTTAGCTTGCAATAGTAGCCAAAAGGAAAAAAAAGCACAGTCCAGAATTGAGAACAGAAAGAACAAAGGGCTGCCACCCAAATATGTAGAATGTACCTTGTAGATGAAAAACTAAAGTCACTTTTATGATAACATGAAGATATCCAAGAGGTTTTCTTGACAATAATATAGAGTAGTGGTGGCGAACCTATGGCACGGGTGCCAGAGGCGGCACTCCGAGCCCTCTCTGTGGGCACGCGCACCGTCGCCATAGTCCTAGGCCTTCAGCTGGGTTTTATAAAATCTTTTCGCTTTAGGCCTCCGCCACCGTGTGCAAAAAAAAAAGGTTCAGTCAATCAATCAATTTCAACTTCTCGTGGGAAAAAAAAGATCTTGCAAAGTTGAAATTGATTGATTGAACTTTTTAGTCCCACCCACTCTGCCGTTACCACCGCAGCCATGCC
>NW_015415045.1:0-1695 GCF_001527695.2 Protobothrops mucrosquamatus | reverse complement strand
CAACCCACAAACTCGGAGAACGAATCTCCACTCTCATCCTACACCCGAGCCACAGATATTCACCATTATTGCAAACTACAGTAGTGGCCAAAATTGTGGAAATGTGACTTATGATCAGTTTTCACACTGATGACCGTTGCAGCCATCCCCGCGGTCACGTGATCAAAATTGCCACTTGGCAACTGACTCATATTTATGACGGTCGCTGCGTCCTGGGATCCCCTTTTGTGAATGTCTGACAAGCAAAGTCAAAGGGGAAGCCAGGTTCACTTAACCTCCATGTTACCAACTTAACAACGGCAGTGATTCAGTTAACAACTGTGGCAAGAAAAGTTGTAAACTGAGGCAAAACGTCCTTAACAACCACTTCGTTTAGCGACAGGAATTTTGGGCTTAATCGTGATCGTAAGTCAAGGATTACCTGTATTGGTATTAATGAAGTCGTTCAGCATGTGCTTAGGTTCAAAACTTTTAAGATATTCTGTGGTTGGATCACATGTAAGACTTACAGGAGTGGCCAAAATTGTGGGAACCTTTTGGGAAATGTGTATTTTTGAGGTTGGATGGCTAATAACACCACTTTTTCTTGGAGTAGCACCATAAAATTATATATCAATGAAAAGATAATTTAATCAAGAATGTAATGCAACATAGTTTGCTCAATTATCTGTACTGTATTCTATGAAACGTTACAGCCAAATAACCAGAAAAAGGAAGCACACCTTGCTTAGGTTGATCTCAGGTAGCTTTCCTTCATCTGATTGCAGCCAGTGAGCACGAGTGTTTAGAGAGCCAATTGTGTGTCATCTTGTTTTGGCAATGAGCCAATCAGATCACAGTAGGATTCAGTGATTGATGTCATTTATTGAAGCTGAGAGGAAGACATTTGTCAGTGTGTTATGTGATCGCTATCAAGTGGGTTGGGTTTTTTTTCCTTTCATTTAGTGAGCTTGTAAAACGTAATAAAATTAAGGTAATGGTGCAAAGAGTTGACTGGTCACCCAGAAAGCGATGTAAAATAGTATTGTGAAGTGAGCAAGGCTACAGTTATAAAGAAATTAGAAGAAAAATGGGTGGAAACTTAACCCAAGGTGGCATTTCTACTGTACACTTTCCCCAAAAGGTTTCCACAATTTTGGCCACTACTGTATATTAGTATCAGAACTGGCATCTCATGCCTGTGCTTGCTATTGCTTGAGGCCAGTCTGCCATGAACTCTGGGGGGAGGGGGAGGAAGCTGGATGAGAGGGGGGGAGATTTAATATTCACCATACCTTCTGGAGACCCAACATCAAAGTCAAATGGCTCAGGATGGCCTGCTGGCCAGCCCAGAATTGTGGGGGACTGTTCCCAAAACACCACATTCGAATATGGTTGGACAATGGGAAACCAACAGGGGGAAAATGCCTCCAGGCAACAGGGGTTACACTTGGAGATTTTGGAATGAGAATTTCAGTTCTGGCTTTGCTCTACTGTTTCCATAATAATAATAATAATAATAATAATAATAATAATAATAATAATAATAATAATAATAATAATAATAATAATAATAATAATAATAATAATAATAATAATAATAATAATAATAATAATAATAATAATGAAGAAGAAGAAGAAGAAGAAGAAGAAGAAGAAGAAGAAGAAGAAGAAGAAGAAGAAGAAGAAGAAGAAGAAGAAGAAGAAGAAGAAGAA
>NW_015415044.1:0-1695 GCF_001527695.2 Protobothrops mucrosquamatus | reverse complement strand
AATGGATGGATGGATGGATGGATGGATGGATGGATGGATGGATGGATGGATGGATAGATAGGATAGATAGATAGGATAGATAGGATAGATAGATAGATAGATAGATAGATAGATAGATAGATAGATAGATAGATAGATAGATAGATAGATAGAGAGATAATAGACAGACAGACAGACAGACAGATAGAGAGATGATAGACAGACAGACAGACAGACAGACAGACAGACAGACTATCCTGTTTTAATCCTCAAAGTTCTGCTCTATCAACCTCTCCAATATTAAACTTTGATAGCCAAAGGGACACGTGCTTTGTGGTAGACTTATTCCTTACTTTCTCCCACAAGCCAAGACTGCGTAGCTTACATAGATGTAAGGCAAGCAAATCCATTCCTTCATTCCAAGTTGCAAGATTTACAGCTCTTGCTAAGTTTACAAACAACATTCAAAATATTGTAAATATGCTTGCAAATTAGCTTGAATATATATGATTGCTTTGGAAATGTTTTTAATCGAATTGAAAACTAATTTTTTTATTGAAAAGAAATTTTCAATAAGGGCAACTTGCAAAAAAATGCTACCGGCTATTCTCAGTTCCTTTCTGAATTCTGCTTTTTCAAATATGCCCTTTTAAAGTGCCTCCAGTAAGGCAGGGCTTTCCACCCCTCACATAGGCAGATTTTCCAAGCAACAGTCTACATTCCATAACTCCTAAATAAACTTAGTCCTAGGTAACTGAGATGATGTTTTTCTCCACCATATATGAGTTTATGGCTGAAACTCTTGGTGTTCTTTCTTCTTCTTCTTGTGCCATATCCGTTATCGGACGTTGGCGATCATGTTGGCGATCTTATTTTTATTAGCAGCCGCATGAAAAAGTGCTGCTGAGTTTTGTCCAAACCAGTCCCTTAGATTTTGAAGCCTTAGATTTGGTGTTCTCTTACTATAGTGATATTTCTCCAATATTTCACAGAAGGTCTATTTGTTGGCTAAGATCCCAACCAGTACAGCTTACAACCATTTGTTTAGTGTCTGTTACAAAAATAAAACTATTACTTTTAGTGAAGTTACAACAAGCACTGAAAAAAGTGACTTATGACCATTTTTCACACTTACATCCGTTGCAGCATACCCTGGGTCACGTGATCAAAATTTGGATGCTTGGCAACTGGCTCATATTTATGACAGTTTCAATGTCCTGGGGTCATGTGATCACCTTTGTGATTGATGACCATTTTTCACACTTATGACCATTGCAGCATCCCGTGGTCACATGATTTATATTCAGATGCTTGACAACTGACTTACATTTATGATGGTTGCAGTGTCCTAGGGGGTCATGTGATCCCTTTTTGCGATCTTCTGACAAGCAAAGTCAATTGGGAAGCCAGATTCGCTTAATAACCGTGTCCCTAACTTAACAACTGCAGTGATTCACTTAACAACTGTGGCAAGGAAGGTTGTAAAATGGGGCAAAGCTCACTTAATAAGTGTCTCGCTTAGCAATAGAAATGTTGGGCTCAGTTGTGGTAGTAAGGATTAACTGTACTAAGAATCTGAGCTGGCTAATACGGGGAAAAACACTGTCATAACTGAAATATAAAGGATGTGTGAAGAACTAAGATGCCCCTGTCTTGCCCACCAACATGTGGTCTTTGAATATATTAAATTAGGAAGGTGTCACAGGTGTAAACAAA
>NW_015415043.1:0-1695 GCF_001527695.2 Protobothrops mucrosquamatus | reverse complement strand
AGCAGCACACCCTCTCCCAAGGACCCAGCTGGGCCAGGAAAGACCCTTCCAGGCAGATGCAGTTTTTTGGGGGTGGGGGGGCCAGGAATACGGCCGAGTCCAAAGACACGGAGGCCTCCTGCAAATGGCTGGCCCGGAGCGCTCTTTGGGGGGCCTCCCTGCCACCATCCCTCGTCCCAAACCCTTGTCTGCCCCCCCCGGTCTCCTCCCCACATCTGCGGTGACTCGGATGCAGCCCCCCCCCTCCCAGGGCTGATGTCAGCCTCCCTCGGCTGGGCGCGGCCCGGGGGAGGAATGTGCCCCACCCCGACTCTCCCCAGGTAATTAATCCCCATAACTGACAGGTGGCAGCGGGCGGCGTGGGGTGGGCCTTGCGCCGAAGCGGCAGGCAGGCCGGCCGGCTGGCTGGCGTGGGGCTGGCAGGAGGGGGGGGCTCAGGCTTTGGAAAAGGGGCCCTTGGCAGGCACGCTGCCCCCCCAGGTTGAGTTGGGGAGGGGTCTCCTTTAGACAGGGATTTTGGGGGTGCTTTGCACGTGGCTTGGAATGGGGAGAGACCCCCCTCCTTGCAAACGCTCCCGAATTAAGTCTTTCGCCGGGCGTCACGTTTTTACGACCGCAAGGGTAAGTCCTCGGCTTAACGTCCACAAGCAGGAGCTAAGCAAGGCCGGTTGTTAAAGGTTAAATCGTTGGGTGAATTGCAACTGGTTTTAATAATAATAATAATAATAATAATAATAATAATAATAATAATAATAATAATAATAATAAAAAAGTTGGAAGGGACCCTGGAGGTCATCTAGTCCAACCCCCTGCTCAGGCAGGAAACCCTAGACCAGTGGTTCTCAACCTTTTTAATGCCGCGACCCCAACTGGTCATAAGTCGAGGACTAAACCAGTCGTAAGTCGAGGACTAAACCGGTCATAAGTCGAGGACTAAACCGGTTGTAAGTTGAGGACTACCCAACCGGTCGTAAGTCGAGGACTTTCCCTGCCCGGGAGCACCGCGCATGCGTGGTTCCGCCCCCTGCGCCAGCCGACGTGTAGCTGGCAAGCGGCAGAGACGGAGCAGGCCGACCACCAGCTGGCCCAGCCCAAGGGAGGTAAGGCACCCGCCAGAAAAGGGGGAAAAAATGGCGGACAAAAAAAAATGGCGGACAAAAAAAATGGCGGACAGCCTTGCTTGGCGACCCCCATGAAATGGTTGATCGACCCCAAATGGGGTCCCGACCCACAGGTTGAGAACCACTGCCTAGACCATTTCAGACAAATGGCTGTCCAGTCTTTTATGCTTGTCCAGTTAAGCAAATCTCTGCATAAGTTTAAATCGGGGGGGGGGTCTCCAACCTCGGCAAACTTGAAGACTTGTGGACTTCAACTCCCAGAATTCCCCAGCCTGCTTACTCTCTTGTAATCCCTTTCTCTGTAGTCGCTCCACTCTAGAGGTCAGGAGAAAAGTAATAGGCACGGCTGACTGGGGAATTCTGGGAGTTGAAGTCTTCAAGGTTAAGGTTAAGGTTAAGGTTAATTTAATTTGTATACCGCCCTTCTCCCGTAGGACTCAGGGCGGTTCACAGCATATTAAAAACACAAATACAATATACAGGATACAAAGAAAATCATACAAAAATACACAAAATAACCCCACTAAAACCTAATTAAAAGCCAAATATTGATTGCTGTGTTCCCATTAAAATT
>NW_015415042.1:0-1695 GCF_001527695.2 Protobothrops mucrosquamatus | reverse complement strand
GAGAAGATGGATAGATTATATTCAGAATAAATATGGGACTAAAAAGTTCCATTTAGCTTATGAGTAAATTTTAGAGTATTATTAGTATTAATAGTTTATTATAGTGAAATTTTTATTAGTTTTAATTATATGATATTATTATTACTTTTAGTATTAGTATTGTTTAACAATATGGATATTCTATTGTTTAATAATTAGGGTACTAATTTGTTTATGTTTTAATTATTATTATTATATTTATGTTAAAGGGGAGTTAAAGCGCATTATGGACTTGGTTATTTATATAGTTGGTTAATGTTAGTTAGATTATGATTATTATATTTGTAACCCTGTATTCAGCTCTGGGAAGCAGGGGAGGGAGAGGGGGGGTTAGGGTGGGTTGGTTTTGGGGTTTATATTGTAACTTTTATAAAACTTTTCAATTAAAAACAAAAAAAAGCTTGCTAGCCAGCTGCTTCGCCTTTGTGCTGGGTGGGGCTGCCACTCCGGGCACCAGCAGTGGCCTAATGGACCCCTGCGAGCTGGCAGCAGCAGTGGCAGGTGTGCCCACAGAGAGGGCTCTGAGTGCCGCCTCTGGCACGCGTGCCATAGGTTCGCCATCACTGAGCTAGGAGGAACGCTTATTCTTGCTGGCAGTTACACGTAGCCTTCTTCCAAATAGCATCTGCATTTCTGGGCAACCTGTAGTCACTGAGAGGACAGGTGGCTTTCTAAAAGTCCCTTTAAGATGAGGTGAGCTCTCGTCCTCTCTTGAGTTGCCAGGGCAGCCTCTAAGCCTGGAGCGCTGATAATGAGGCAGTCTGGCATTGACTAGAGATGGAAAGGTTGGGCTGACTTTGGCAAAGGAAAAGGGGTGACATATGACACAGAGAGTCGAAAGAAAAATCAAAATTCTGCATTGTGGATCGCTAATTTGCCAACTTGGAATAGACTGCCACCACCCTAATGGCCCCAAAGGAGAAGACAAGTGATCAATCATGTTGATGTTTCACAACCTTTGGGTACGTCTAGTTTAACGAAGAGAAGGACGAGGGGGGACAGGATAGCAGTCTTCCAATATCTCAGGGACTGCCCCAAAGAAGAGGGAGTCAAGCTATTCTCCAAAGCGCCTGAAGGCAGGACAAGAAGCATCGGATGGAAAGTAATCAAGGAGAGAAGCAACTTTGAACTAAGGAGAAACTTCCTGACAGTTAGAACAATTAACCAGTGGAACAACCTGCCTCCAGAAGCGGTGAATGCTCCAACACTGGAAGTTTTTAAGAAGAGATTGGACAACCATTTGTCTGAAATGGTATAGGGTTTCCTGCCTGAGCAGGGGGTTGGACTAGATGACCTCCAAGGTCCCTTCCAACTTTATTATTATTATTATTATTATTATTATTATTATTATTATTATTATTATTATTATTATTATTATTATTATTATTATTATTATTATCATCATTATTATTATTATTATTATTATTATCATTATTATTATTATTATTATTATCATCATTATTATTATTATTATTATTATTATTATTATTATTATTATTATTATTATTATTATTATTATTATTATTATTAGCTTACTCTCTATCCAAATAGGTCTGCTTAGGAGAGCTTCTGAATTACCCAGAATTCTTCATCACTGGTGGCAGTAAGATGAGGGGCAGGAGAATTAACCTGATAAGCTTGCCATTGGGGCACTGC
>NW_015415041.1:0-1695 GCF_001527695.2 Protobothrops mucrosquamatus | reverse complement strand
AGAAGAGACTGGACAGCCATTTGTCCGAAATGGTATAGAGTTTCCTGCCTGAGCAGGGGGTTGGACTAGATGACCTTCAAGGTCCCTTCCAACTTTACTATTATTATTATTATTATTATTATTATTATTATTATTATTATTATTATTATTATTATTATTATTATTATTATTATTATTATTATTATTATTATTATTATTACTACTTTCACTGCTATTTCACCAAATCTCCTGGAGAATCTTCATTTCCTTTTGTTTCCTGAACTCAGAAATCTAGATGATGCTGGCTTGCAACCAGAATTTGCGAGTCCCCTCAAGGCTGGGCCTTTTTGGCTTCATTCTTCTTTGTTAAATGTCTATGGAGATTCTCAGTCATCCACGTCATGGTTGTCCCAAAGGTGCTTTTTCCAAAAGGAAACTGGACTTTCATGGGTTTTTTTCTTTGAAAATGTTTCTTTTCTCATGCAAGAAAATTCTTCAGTTCTAACTAACAGGTGGGGAATGGAAGGATTTATATTCTATGCAGTGATCTGGTTGCTCGTACTCTTGAGCATCATTGAGGCCACTTGGGGGTTTATCTATATCCTCAGAGTCACCTGAATTAGAGTGCAAATGGGTGTGGAACCTTCTTGGGATTGCCGAAAGGACAGCATTGTAAAGAAGGAGATATCCCTCCCCCTCTGTTGCAAACCTGCGCAAGAATCATTTCACAAGTGCATGGCACAACACAGGAGAACAAACTCATCAGGACAGGATGCAGCAATCCACCTGCACCTGAAAGACAAAGGTCACTCTTTTAAAGACAGCAAAGTCCACATTCTGGACAGAGAGGACCACTGGTTTGAAAGAGGTGCTAAATTAAAATTGAATAGCCCCCCCCCTCCAACAGGATTGTCTCTTTTGCACAGGAGGTAGAAGTTCTTTATGTATCTATCGATGGCCGATTTGTCACAGTGCCAGGCTTCCAGGAATTCTCTAGAATTTTTGGACTTGGCTTGGTCTACGATGGTCACAGTTTCCCAGTTGAAATTATGGTAAGTCTGTCCATTATTTGTGAAATTAAAGAGTTTTCATAATGTCCTGTGACTAGCACTCTGACAAATTGGCCACTTTTCTAAGAGAAAACAACCAAGGTCAGAGAGCACCAAGGACTCCTCATTTCAACCCTTAGCTACAAGTCTTCTCCTTTAAAGTAGAATAAATTGCTCCAGATCCTTTGTAGTATCTCAAGTGAGAAAGCTGGGTGGATTTGCTCGATTATGTGTTGTTTGCTTTTGGGTTCTTTAGTTGCTTTGAAATCTGGACAGATGTTGTAACGGCTCTTTTCAAGGCTGGAGGTTGCACACCAGAGATGGTGACTGTCCTTTGCTCTAGAGTTCTCTCACCCCATTTGAAGGAAGTTCTTTGCTTTTCCCTCTCTTTGATCCTGGAGCCTTTTGCCAATATTTGCAGCTTCCTCCCCCTTTGTGGGCAGAATCCAGTGGGTCAATGGACCTTTGTGCAATATATAAAGGTGCTCTTTTCATGATCATTTTTTGTGAGCAGGATACAGCCTGGTCATCTCTGAAACTTTCTTCTTTCGAATAACCAGTAGTCCCGTTGAATCTGACAAGTAAGTAAAGTCTGCAGAATTTTTTTAAAAACATTTTTTTCAGAGAATTAGATGATTTTTAGGAAAGGGACTAGAATTTCTTGTTT
>NW_015415040.1:0-1695 GCF_001527695.2 Protobothrops mucrosquamatus | reverse complement strand
GGGCTATCTAAGGGAAGGCTCAGCCTGCCAAAAGTCAGGCAGCTATGACCTTGGTCCCCACGGGACAAATTATTGTTTAGTCTAACCTTAAAGCCACTCATCCCCCCTCCCAGCACTGTGGCAACTGAAAACAAAGAAAAAAATGGCTTCAGCCAAGATCATTGCAGTGTTGATACCTTCCTCCTCCTCCTCCTCCTCCCTCCGCCTGCAAATATTTTAGAACTGGGCTATTTGTATTTAAATATCTGCCTTCACACAGACCATTGACATAAAATCCAACTGTCTCCCAGAGACCTTTAAATCAGCCAGAAATGAGACAGATAGTTTAAATAGTTTCTCTCTGCTTCCTTTGGCTTTCTCATAGTGATTCTCTCCCTCTCCCTCTCTCCCTCCCGTAAGGCATTTTCTAACATTTCAGCTTCATTAATGGATAGAGCCTTACTGGCACCAGCAACTAATCGAAATCTCCCAGCAATAAACCAGGAATAGGACACCATTTCTTGTTTCCATCTTTCCATTTGCTTTCAACATTTTGTTTTGCATATTCAAGGGGCTGTTTTCGTCTTCACAATTCCTGCTTGCCCGGAAGTCCTTTGTTCCCAGTGGTCCCCATCTAAAATGAAAGGTCACTTTTAGGCCCGGCTCTTAGAAAGCTCATTGTTTTGTTTGTTTACCCAGCATCCCCCCTCCCTCTCCCATCTTCCCTCCAGCCAACCACTCTGGCCTTTGTGCCTTTTGTACAAAGAAGAGTGAAAAGAATGGGGAGAGGCAGGGAGGGAGGAGGCAGAGGAAAATAAGGAGCAGAGTTTTGCCTTTGGCTATTAGCAAACAGCCTGTGAGATCCTTTGCACCACACACACACACACACACACACACACATTGACTCAAGCTGTCATTTCCTGGCAAGGAAAGAGCCCTATTCGATGTGGGTGGGCGCCTGTGAAGACACACTGTCTCATCCCAATTTAGGAACTGCCCTCTGTCACCGCACTCCTGGATGGCCGAGCGTTTGCTTCTTTGACTAAATAAACTAGTCAGTATCTCAGGCTAGCTTTGAATGCTCTTTCCTCTTACCACATACTCTCCTTTCCCATATCCCCTGGGATTTATTATGGTTCTTTTTTTTAGAGAGAGTTTTTTTTTAAAAAAAAAAAGAAGAAGAAGAAGAGAGGAGGGAGATGCCACCCACTAAGCGCTAACCTTCAAACAAATTATGAGCAAACAGCATCAGGACTGCCCCAGCCGTGTCATGTTAGCACTTGGTTTTTCTAATAGGCAGGGCAGACATAGGCCAGCTTCGAAAGTCTCTTGTTTTAAAAAAGTGAATTACGATAAAATAGTTGGAATTGTTTCAGATGGCATGTGGTCCACTATCTATAAGCATTAATGACTTCTTCTTCTTCTTCTTCTTCTTCTTCTTCTTCTTCTTCTTCTTCTTCTTCTTCTTCTTCTTCTTCTTCTTCTTCTTCTTCTTCTTCTTCTTCTTCTTCTTCTTCTTATTATTATTATTATTATTATTATTATTATTATTATTATTATTATTATTATTTGTTTTTAACCCTTTAACATTATACAGTACAGCTGGACTCTTAAGCTTTTTTTTCTCATGGATTATATATTTTCTCACAAAAATCCATGCTGACAACTGTTGGCTACAGTCTTGGGTTTTGGTCTATTTTGAACAATATTATGAGG
>NW_015415039.1:0-1695 GCF_001527695.2 Protobothrops mucrosquamatus | reverse complement strand
GAGAGAGAGAGAGAGAGAGAGAGAGAGAGAGAGAGAGAGAAAGAGAGGAAGAGAGGGAGGGAGAGAGAGAAAGAGAGAGAGAGAGAGAGAGAGAGAGAGAGAGAAAGAGGAAAAAGAGAAAGAGGGAGGGAGAGAGGGAGAGAGAGAGAGAAAGAGAAAGAGAGAGGAAAAAGAGAGAAAGGGAGGGAGAGAGAGAGAGAGAAAGAGAGAGAAAGAGAGAGGAAAAAGAGAGAAAGAGAGGGAGGGAGAGGGGGGGGGAGACCAGCTTGTTCCTTCTCCAAAATGGGCATCTTGCAGGACCCAAAGTGCGTCTTCAGACGACCCCCGGTGACCTGATTCTGGGGAGAACAGATGTCCTTCGGGAACCGCTGGGAACGAAGCGGCTGACGCTGAAGCGACGGCAGTTGGCAGACCATTGTGTGGCTGTGGCTTCCCTCCGACGTTTGCAGGATTGCCCGGCCTGGGGGAAGCCACAGCGATTCCACCTTCCCAGGATGTAGCCTCAGTTTCCCTCGAACCCCAACGCAAGGCAGACCCAGGCTGCTTTTTTTTAAACCCTCTTCCCGCAGACTGGCGCTCCAGTTCCAAAATCATTTTTAACCCGCAAGATGTCTATGGGGATTCTCAGTCACCCGGGACACGCTTGTTCCAAAGGCAAGGGGACTTTGTTTTCCATTGAAGAGCTTTCCCTTCTCATCCAAGGGGCTTCTTCCGTTTCTTCAGAAGTTACCGTAGAAACCGAAGAAGCTCCTCGGATGAGAAGCGAAACGTCTTCACGGGAAAACAAAGTCCCCTTCCTTGCCTTTTGAAAAAAAAAAAAAAGCATCTTGGGGTTAAGAGCTTCTATCCTGTCAAGATCCCGGGGAGGGTAGCTTTGTAGGCCTTAGAATAGAATAGAGTGGAATAGAGCTGGAAGGGACCTTGGAGGTCTTCTAGTCCAGCCCGCTGCTCAAGCAGGAGGGCCTATATACCATCTCAGAGAACCTGTACCAATTCACTTCCGTGGGCATCTGCTCAGCAAGCTCCCAACTGCAGTCTTCACACCGAAAAGGATTCACACATGAATTTTGATCCTTTTTTAAAGTTCTGGATTTTTGTAATGGAGAGTTAGGCAACCTTGGCTCTTTTATGGCTGGTGGACTTCAACTCCCAGAATTCCATGGCTCAGCGTGGAAATCTCATGTTCATAGTATGTTTAGGTGTGTGTCATGAATGTGTTTCACTTTGAGAGCGGGCAACTAAATTTCATTTTTGATGTGTGCCATTGTGCCCACAGTATAAAAATGACAATAAAGGTTATCTTATCTTATCTATCCCCTCAACATGGCTGGCTCAGGAATTCTGGGAGTTGAAGTCCATGAGTCATAAAAGAGCCGAGGTTGCCGACCCCTGCCCAAATGCCTGAATTTTGATCACGTGACCGTGAGGAAAAAATATTTAAATATTTAAACCAGGGGTCTTCAAACTTGGCTCTTTTTATGACTGGTGGACTTCAACTCCCAGAATTCCTGAGCCAGCATGGGGGAACTATGGCCCCCTCATGACTGGTGGACTTCAACTCCCAGAATTCCTGAGCCAGCCACGCTGAGGGGAAAGGGAGAGGTTTCCAAGCTGAGCCATGCTGGCTGAGGAATTCTGGGAGTTGAAGTCCACGAGTCATGAGGGGGCCATAGTTCCCCCATGCTGGCTCAGGAA
>NW_015415038.1:0-1696 GCF_001527695.2 Protobothrops mucrosquamatus | reverse complement strand
GGCAGGCAAGCTGGGCTCTTTTAGGACTGGTGGACTTCAACTCCCAGAATTCCTCAGCCAGCATGGGGGACTTATCGCCCCCTCATGACTGGTGGACTTCAACTCCCAGAATTCCAGGGCCAGCCTGGCTCAGCTTGGAAACCTCTCCCTTTCCCCTCAGCGTGGCTGGCTCAGGAATTCTGGGAGTTGAAGTCCACCAATCACAAAAGAGCTTTAAATCAATCAACCTTTGCCACGCCCCTCTTCCTCCGGCTAGGACTCGCCAGTTAAGGCTTACTGTTAGCCCGGGAGAGACGTGGTGAAGGTTGGCTCTGGTTTCTAGCTGAACGACAGAACTGTGGATTTTCCCAGGTTGTACCCTTCCTTTCCCTTCCCTTCCCTGCCTCAGCGCTGCTTTTCCAAACCGCCGAGGGTGAGAGCGCTTTTGCAGTCCTCGGCTGCTTCCAGGCAGAGGCAGAAGCGCTGCGGTCGCCATTTTGAGCGCCGCTTTGATTGTTTCTGAGGGAAGTGTGCGGGACCTTCCTTCCTTCCAGCGACGGCCGTTTAGACTCAGAATAGAGTCAGTTTTGGCCAGAATTCAGTCTGCAGTCTTCTTAAGTCAGCAAATAGAAGCAGCTGCCGCCTTTATTAACTCGGACATAAGGACGGAGCAGGAGGTCGCTTGCTAGCGGCCGCCATTTTGAGAGCCTGACAAACGCCCTCAGGCCATTCCAGAAGGCCAGAGTTAAGGAGCGATATTTCGAAGGTGCTGCTTCTCCAATCCTTGGCAGCTCGCCGCACACCAAGGCTGTTACAATTAGAGGCAACAACAACAACAGCAGCCTCCTTCAGGACGCAATTTCCAAAGCCTTCAGGGAGTGGCTGAGTGCCCGCTTTAACTTCTGCCATTTTCAGCGCCTCTTCCTACCACCAATTTCGCTGCTTATAAGTGTGCTGGCTACCCTCATTAAGGTGATCTTGCTGCCACTAGCAGGCTTGTAAGTGTGCTGGCTACCCCACTAAGGTGGTCTTGTGGCCACTACCAGGCTTGTGATTGTGCTGGCTACCCCATTTGGTTGGGCCGCCATTACTTGCCTCCTGCGACCACCTCTCTGTTGCAAACACATTGAGATTGCCATTTCTGTGATATCTCTGATTTTTTGCAATGGCAGATAAAACCACAGCAGCTCAGAGCTCTCAAGGTGTCTCCAGCAGTCCCTCCATACTGAGGAACTCCAGATCAGCCAAGCAGGAGGCTGCTGGGAAACTCAGAGCCAGAGCTATCACTGGCAGAATGTCTCCCAAAGCTGCTGGGAAAGAAGCAAGCGGGAGGCAACAGGCATTGGGAAAACAATTCTCCAATGCTGCAGGGCAACAGAAGGAGGCAAAGGTTGGTCAGATATCTTCTGTTCCCATGGAAGCGTCCTGTTTTGACCCTCAACAAGCTCCTTCGGCCTCTGCTACTCCAAGTGCCTGGTCTCCAGAAGGGGAAACAGGTCAGTCCATTTCTCCCATGGCGGAACAGGTGGAGATGGTTGACCCTCAACAAGCTCCTTCGACCTCTGCTGCTCCAAGTGCCTGCTCTCCAGAAGGGGAAACAGGTCAGTCCATTTCTCCCATGGCAGAACAGGTGGAGATGGTTGACCCTCAACAAGCTGCTTCGACCTCTTCTGCTCCAAGTGCCTGCTCTCCAGAAGGGGAAACAGGTCAGTCCATT
>NW_015415037.1:0-1696 GCF_001527695.2 Protobothrops mucrosquamatus | reverse complement strand
TATAAGATATAGGCGGATGCTGGCTTGCTGCTGGGGGCGGAGGGAAGGGGTGTGGCACCTCGATATACAGCACTGGGAGCAAGCCACTCCCAGTGCTAACTTTGTTTTGGCTGGGGAATAAACCACCCGGCTAGCACCACGTTCCTGCGTTCCTGTCGTTTTTCGCGCCTCGGGACGCCGACGGACGGAGGGTGTCAACTGGATTCCATTATTTGTGAGGCCCTTTAGCTGGAGCCCACTGAGCTGGCTACTCTGTCCAAAAAAAGGCAAAACAATACATCATTTAAAGGAGAGAATTTCAGTAGAAGAGAATATTCGTAATTCAGGATTGAATTGGGGAGTGCCTGGTGCTCTCTGAGCTGGGTTGTTTCCCTCCAGACATTTCATGACCCAACTAGGTAACATCATCAGTGCTGGCAACCAGGAAAACAACCCAACTCAGAGAGCACCAGGTAACTCCCCAGAGAGAAGGTCCGTTTCTAGCCGAATCGTCTGCAATTATTTTGAGAGACAAATAATGCAGCCGAGAGAAATCATTCAAAATAAACAATTAAAGAGCAAGAAAGGGACAGGGCAGCAGAGGTTCATCCAAAGCCGAGGAGAAGGAGATCTTACGCTACGGCAAGACGGGTGGCCAATAAATCTGAGCAATGAAATTTAAAAAAAAATGCAGGTTGGGCACAATGCTCCTTGGGGGTTTATAGATGGAGAGCAGGCAGGCAGAAGAGGGGAAAATCCAGAGGCCGATGCCAAGAAAGAAGGGAAGTGCCGGGGATGGAAAAGGCTGACCTTGTTAGAGTGCATGATGTAACGAGGTTGCACATGCTGCCATCTTACCACCTCAACGGGCTGCCGGATGATCAGAAAGCAAGGAGATGGAAGAGGAGAACCATGAGCAGAAGACAGGCAGGGGGTGCCGAGATCTCAGGGGCAAAAAGTGCAAACCTCTGCCTTGCCCTTCAAAAACACAGAGTAACTGGAACCCTCTACCCACCCAGGAGCCCAACAAACAACCCCCCCCCCAAAAAAAGAAAAAATGAAAAAGTAGCCTCTTAAATCCAAGAGACACCTTGGATCGCACCCCCAGGCAAAGCTTCCCAGCCCTGTCTTTCTTTCTTTCTTTCTTTCTTTCTTTCTTTCTTTCTTTCTTTCTTTCTTTCTTTCTTTCTTTCTTTCTTTCTTTCTTGGGAACTTTGAGAAATACTTAAAAAAAAACCAAAAAAAACAAGGCACTCACATTTTAGCCCCCAGGGCAAGACAGAGAAAAGAGCTTCCGAAAGCTGGGTTTGTCCGTTGTTGTTTTTTTCCCTCCTCTGCTCACTCTTTGCCTCTTTCACTGAGGGATCAATGTTAAAAAATTTTCAGGAGAGTTGCTAGCGAGGTTGACGGGTGCAGGTTAAAATTGCAAAATAAAAAAGAGAGAGAGAAAGACTTCAAAAGACACCCAAGGCCAAGCTGCAGAGAGGTTCAAAAGAAGGAGCTGGGGAGGAGGACCATAAAAGTTGGAAGTTTGGAATCAACTCCAAGACCGAGAGTAGCCAAATGAGGAATAGTTAATTTGGAGATGTTTCTCCAATCCCATCACGACAGTCCTGCTTATCGTGGTTTGGTCTTCAGCACCCACCACCTTCTCTTTGCACACGCTTGCCTCTCTCTCCAAGGAGCCCGGTGAGAGATCTTGACTGTCAGCAAAGCT
>NW_015415036.1:0-1696 GCF_001527695.2 Protobothrops mucrosquamatus | reverse complement strand
AGACTTCACCAATGGATTATTAATGTCTAACCTGATCTAGCTGAGAGCCAAGCCAAAACGAGTCATCAAGAGCGGAGACCAAGTTAAGACTGGATTACCGGTAGGAGGGGGCGTGACAAGTTTTGGATACTTGGTCTCAAGAGCAGGCAGACTAAGGAAACCCATTGGTGGAGTCTCCGTCTCCTGTACTGGAGAACAACATAATTGGCTTTTTTCAAAATTTTAAAGAACAGGATGAGAAACATTGGTTAAATATATTACAACTACAAGCATTCCAATCACTATAGTTTGAGTACATAAAAATAAATATGTACATTAAAGTTAATACTGTGTACAACTTTAAAAGACAGCAGCATTCAGGCTCCATATCTCACATGTCATCTACTACTTCAGCACACCCCAGAGGACAGCAGGATGTACATCAGATTAAGATGTACAGGATTCCACTATCAATCATGCAGTTTGATTTTTATCCCTCCTCCTCTTCCTCTTCCTCCTCTACTATAGTCTAGGACCCAATTTTTATCTTCCATCTCATAATCTAATCATTTGAATTCATTCATTTTGGAATTCGTTATATCTAATGACAATATTCTACAAAGTTATTTTCACACACACATAATTTTTTCTTATTTTAATTATAGTAAGCACCTTTAATTAACTTGGCTTAAAATAAAACCTACAATGAAAATTAATTAAAATGTTTTCAGATTCACTGTTGTCATGCCTCCTCACTCCTCTCCCACTTAATGCTATGGCAATGACAATATATTTCATATTTTAGTAAGGCAAAATGTAATAATAATAAAAATAATTAACTATTTGATAGCAAAAGAAAAAGACTGCAAGTATGAATATAATTTACATAATGATCCTCTTCATTAAACGTAGACCAACATAACATTCTTTTATTTCATGCTTTAGAGCAGGGGTGTCAAACTGCCGGCCCATAGGCCGGTTGCATCATGCGGAGGCCATGCAAAAAAAGTTGTGCAAAAAAAGTTGTGATACGTTGCAACATGTCACATGACACAGCAAGTTTGACACTCTTGCTTTAGAGAAGGAGTGTCAAATTGCCGGCCTACAGGCCGGATGCATCATAGTGAAGCCACGCCCACCCCATTGCCAGCAATGGCAAAAAAAATTGCGATACATCGCAACACGTCACATGACGTTGCGAGTTTGACACCCCTGCTTTAGAGACTCTCTAAGAAATAGGATAAAATATTGGCTAATTTCACTGTTTCAAATAATCAATCTACTCTCTGTGTTTTAAACTCATGAATAAAAAGTATATTTTGTCAAATATACTATGTATCAATTTGCAATATTTTTACATTAAAATGTTAATTCTTACCTTATGTGCAGGGACTAGATTAACTAAAACTGTATCCAAAAGTTCTTGAGATACTGTATCACCTTCACAAATGATAGAACTCATCAAATCTACCATATGCATATGAACCTTCTGGTTATGACCATTGCTAAAATGAGAAAAGTGTCAGCTCAGCAACATAGTGTAAGTTATTATGGCCCATCTTAAATTAGAATTTGGATAATGAAGCGTTTCTTTGACAGTGCAAAACCATAATTCTTATCTGGCCCTCAAGAAGTTTCCTACTTGTCATTCTCCTCTTTTCATTGCTGTTTCCCCCATCTGCCATGGTGAAATAGGCGCATGTGCCATCTTTTCCCT
>NW_015415035.1:0-1696 GCF_001527695.2 Protobothrops mucrosquamatus | reverse complement strand
GGCCGCAGAACTCGGGCAGCAGCGCAACAGGCAGTCCTAATGTAAACGGGTGCAAGGCATGTGGGGCTGCTCCACCCCCCCACACCCTTGCTTGATTTTTACATGTGCGCCTTGCCCCAAAACTAGGGTTTATTTTGGGGGTAGGGTTTATATTAGGCATAGACATAAATTTCAAGCTAGGGCGTATTTTCGGGATAGGATAATTTGATTTCATTATTCTGTGTATGTATGTTTGTGTATTATACACATACGCATATATGCAAAGGCAAATATCAAGTAACCTCATTGGATGGTATGAAATGTTGCCTTTTTAAATAACTCTTCAGTTTAGCTGAATTGGTTTTCCTAAAGTTCTTTCTAACATTTGTTATAGGCCAAAAGTGAGGTGTATTCTTTTAAAAACACAACAGAATTATTTTTAACTTTGTGAAGTAAATTGGAAGAATGATTCTAAAAAAATCTTAACTCAAAAGCAAGTCTAAAGTATAGATAGTCCTCGACTTACGACAATTGAGCCCAACATTTCTGTTGCTAAGCGAGATAGTTAAGTGAATTTTGGCCCACTTTACAACTTTTCTTGCCATAGCTGTTAAGTGAATCGCTGCAGTTGTGAAGTTAGAAACACTGTTGTTAAGTGAATCTGGCTTCCGCATTGACTTTGCTCGTCAGAAAGTCGCAAAAGGTGATCACATGACCCGGGGACACTACAAACGTCATAAGTATGAGTCAGTTGCCAAACAGCTGCATTTTGGTCACGTGACCATAGGGATGCTGCAACAGTCTTCAGTGTGAAAAACAGCCATAAGTCACTTTTTTCAGTCCCATTGTAACGTCTAGCGGTCACTAAACAAACTGTTTTAAGTCAAGGATTACTTATGTTGCTCACGGAATTGTTTTGTGTATCAGTATTTTGCTAATTGTGTATCAGGGCTAATTTGAATGCAAGACACAAACTCCGTATCGGTAATTCTACCAATTTGGATACTGAAATGATTCTTGAACTTATAATTCATGATGGAGTAACAGGCCATACAACTTTTGAAATAATGTATATATAGTTAAAACATGAACTCACAGGGTCAATATAACCATAGAAATGTGTTTAATAAATTAACTAATTCATTCATTTACCCAGTAAATTGAAACAGCTGAGGACTAATTAAGAGAAACATTAGGAAACGTTCTAGAATGCTGTGAGGTTGTCTCACAATTACCATAAGTGGTTTTCTTCTATGTAAACAAAAGCTTATCAGTTGATGAGAAACAGTACAACTGTAATGAACGTTTCCACTATTTAATCTTTCATTAATTACATTTTGGTGAGCACGAGCACCTATGCCCAAATTTGCTATAGCAAATTTCACAAAAACTTCATACTGTCATCTATGGAATACTATCAGCAAATAAATATTAGAACCGATTATTTGAGGAACAAAATGCAAGCATCACACATACCTATCAACATATATGCAAGTAAGGAAAGTTGGATTTTATTTTCATATTGTTAATCTTCCAGTTGAAACCAACATGGTACTTCCGATGGTCTTGGAATTCAGAAAAAAAATGGCTGCAATAGCTATAGCACTGGTAAAGGTATTATATAACATTTTGTACAAAAACAAAGCTGTGACTAGCTTTCTACCTCTGTATTCAGCTACAACTTGCTCTCTGCCCTTCGCAATGTTAATGTACCAAC
>NW_015415034.1:0-1696 GCF_001527695.2 Protobothrops mucrosquamatus | reverse complement strand
CTCCTCCTCCAACTCCTCTACCTTCTAGCGCTGATGATGTTACCTAGTTTGGGTAATGAAATGTCTGCAAGAAAACAAGCTTGGAGAGCACTAAGGACCCCCACAGTCCTCCTCCTCTTCCTCCTCCAACTCCAACTCCTCTACCTTCTAGCGCTGATGATGTTACCTAGTTTGGATAATGAAATGTCTGCAAGAAAACAAGCAAGCTTGGAGAGCACTAAGGACCCCCACAATCGTCATCCTCCTCCTCTTCCTCCTCCTCCTCCAACTCCTCCTCCTCCAACTCCTCCTCCAACTCCTCTACCTTCTAGCGCTGATGATGTTACCTAGTTTGGGTAATGAAACATCTGCAAGAAAACAAGCAAGCTCAGAGAGCATCAAGGATTCCTAATAGCTTGGTCATAAAGCCCCTCGGCTACCTTCTTCTCACCCACTTGGATGCTAGCACTGTTATGATTTCAGGACTATAAAATGGAGCTTTCTACCACCCTGCTGCTAAAGAGGAAAAAGAATGATTTGAGGATAAGAACCATGTGACTATAAGGAAAGTAAGCAAGCACAACGAGATGAGCGTTTGTAAATGTTAACAAACCACCATAAAAGGATGTACAACATAGGAGGATGCTTCAGCCAGCAATGTCAACTCTTCAAGACTGATGTTAGGTGTATCTTTTGAAGGCCCTGTCACCATCTCCTCCTTGTGGGTCTTCTGAGCTAAGGAGGTCTTAGCTGTCCCCCCTTTTTGGACATGACCCTACAGCACCCACAAGCGCTGCACGTAGCCCGATAATCAAATACATTCATGCATCCAGGTGCACCTCCCTCCTCCTCCTCAAGTGCATGCAAATAGCACCTCAGCCAGGATAAATTACAACAACTTTTATTGTACAGGATTCACCACAGCACTAACAACAATAGGCTTGGCTCTTTTCCATTCCAGATTTGCTTTTTTTTGTGCACAGGACTTTAAAAGAAGAAAACAAAATAAATCTGGGGCTCTTTTCCTTGATGTCTTTTTTTTCTCCTTTTGCAAAATGAAAAAGCTCTTCCTGGTTTTGTTCACCCCTCCCACTCTTCCCCTGCCCCAGACATTTTCCCCATTCCCCACTGAATACAGACCACATACTCAAAGCTGGGCTCCGACCAGCATCTCAGAGACATTGGCAAGTCCATTTAAGTTACTGAAAAAATGACTTTCCTCTCGATTTCCTCTCTGTTTTCAGTGAATATAACATACGTATTTTAAAAAATATAAATAGGTGCAGGGAATCTCAAGTGCCCTGCACCATTCCCTGTGAGAGAGAATACACCATCTCCAGATGGGAGCTGCTTTGCCTGCCACGTGTCCCGGGGGGGGGGGAATAAAACTGCAGCAAGAAGAAACATAAGCATGTGAAGTTGCGTGACCGTTCGCCCCAGCCCATTCCCACAACATAACAACTGGGGAGAGGTTGAACGAGTCAGAAGAGATGCAGTGTCAGCTTCAGCTAGGACCACCAGAGTCTTGACCACAAAGGTGTCTGGAGCTGAAAAAGCGCAGTAAAGGTGTGGAGTTTTGTCTCGCTCCCTTCTTACCTGTTTGCATTTGAGCGGAGCTGATGCTCTGGCCAATTTCAACGTCCACAAGTGATTTTGACATTTTGCATTTATTTAAAGGAATGAACATATCCCAAACAAGCCATCAGGATGAGGTTGA
>NW_015415033.1:0-1696 GCF_001527695.2 Protobothrops mucrosquamatus | reverse complement strand
CTACACGTAAGCAGTGGGAGGAAGGCTTGACCTCAGTTTATTGTTGAGTTCACTCTGCCAATTGAAGCAGCTGCCTTACTTTGTCTGATACTTCCAGATTCCACTTTGGGGCATAATTACCTATTAGAAAGCAGAAAAATAACTATGGAAAAGCTGTTTCAGGAAAAGAAAACATAGATTTGATTATCTCACTTATGGGATGACTTTAAGCCAATCACATTGATTGGAATCATTTAAAAGGCAATTCTGGCTGTAGTAAAACAACAAAATAAAACAAGGCTATTTTATTTCTTTGAAAAATTGGACTTGATAAAAAATAGCAGTGGAAAGGCTTTGTGACGGAACGCTTAGTGGTACCACATTATTTCTGTTGTTAGTGCAAGTTCCTTCTATTCTGAAGAAGGAATGGCAGCCATACTGGCCAAAAATGAAAATCCAAAAATCAGTATTAGGGAATACTTTTATGAAGTATACTCAGTGGTGGGATTTAAATATGTGAACAACCGGTTCTCTGTGTGGATGCTGCTTCCGGAAGTCCATTCTGGGCTTGGGCAACAAAAAATTAGATACTGGTTCTGCTGAAGTGGTACAAACTGGCTGAATCCCATCACTGGGTCCACTCATAATCACAAAGCTGCATGTAAACATTATCTTTTGCAGAATTCTTCAACAGACAAGACAGCCAGCAGCAGCAGCAAAAAAAATAAATAAATCTGTGCTTGCCTTTGTCTTATGCTAAGTGTGAGAGAAGAGTAACAATATCCTACATACTTTTCCAAGTAGCCCTTGAGATTTTCAGGAAAGCTGATGGATTGAATAATAGTCTGTTGATTTTGCAAAATACAAAATCCAGCTGTTTCACAAACTTGTTTCCAACCTTACATGAAACATACAAATGACTTGATAGATGGAAAACAGATGTAAAGAGAGGAATTCTACAATTTTTAAAATTGAAAGCAATGTTGTACAATGCATTTGCTCATCTTGGAAGCTAAGCAGAATTACCCTTGGTGTTTGATTGGGGACCTCTTGGGGATTCCAGAACTGTTGGCTAAATTGGGAATTTTAAAAAAAAATAATTCAGGAAGCAGCAATTCCTAACTGTTTCTGTACTATTGCCAGTAAAAGGGAAATGAAGCCATCATCAAGAAAGAATCTCAGCTTGAAATCACCTTAATTTTTCTTTAATTGTCCACTAGTGTTATCTACCTATGGAGCTCCAAGAATATAAATACTCTCTAATTCATTCTACATAGGAAGAATTTCAACTTTATGAGGACTTTCACATATATTAGCCTTTTTCATCTCTCTATTGTTCTCAACATGAGATGAATATTGTCATTGTGAACCCGGACTACTACTTCTGGACTGCATAGAGCACCACTTGGTTGCATGGAGTAATTGCTTCTAATCTACCCTGATATCAATGAAATGCAATAGATCATGCAGGTATAGATCTCAGCAAATGTATGTAGATATAATATAAATATAACTTTGACACTCTGTAATTTCTTGATTCGACTGAATAGTGTCTTACAAAAATCTCCCTGCAACGACATTTTTCTCTAAGCATATTAGCTACATTTGAGGCCTTTTGTATCAGGGTTTTAGAAGAAAAAAGTTTCTTCTAAATGTCTGTGGAGAAGCTAGGTGATTGAGGCAGAAGAAGAAGGAGGAGGAGGAGGAGGAGGAGGAG
>NW_015415032.1:0-1696 GCF_001527695.2 Protobothrops mucrosquamatus | reverse complement strand
TATATATATATATATATATATATATATATATATATATATATATATATATATATATATATATATATATATATATATATATATATATATATATATATATATGCCTATATATATATATGCCTATATATATATATGCCTATAGTAATTCCAATTCCAAAGCCTCTGACGGAGCTGAAAGGATTGGAGGAAGTCGACAGATTAGGTAATCACAGCAGACTCATCCAAGCTGATCCGGGGATTGTTGGGCGAGCTAGCGGACCTCTTGGAGCATCAGATGCAGCTACAATCGAAAGAGAATCTCCACCCGTTTCCCTCGCCCCCCCCCCAGGCAGGTAACGCTGCACCGGGGCTGGCCGAGGGGTCCAAAAGAATCACAAAGCGATCCACGGGCTTTTTCCTATCTTTGGAGTTTAGGATATCCTCGGGAATATTCACCTCTGGGAACGGCGGGATCCTATTCCTCGTTTCCTTGCTAGTCTCTAACCGGCGCTCGTAGATACTGTAGTGTGGAAGTTGCAGTTCTCATTCAAATTCCAAACAAACAAATCAAACTTTCTTTTGCAGATCGTTCTTTGCTCCTCTCTCCCGTCTTTTTTTTTTTTTTTTTTTTGCTAAATTAGTGGCCGATTAAGGCAGCTTAGCCTAAGAATGGGGTCTGTAGAAACGGCAAAAAGAGCGAACTTTGCATTCGCCCCTCTGTGAAGCGGCGCTCCCTGTAAGCTCAGCCACCTATTTGCCCTTAAAGAATCAGAAGCAGCTTGGTTTCAGTGGGAGTTGTTTATTCCCAGGCCGGTGTGAAAAACGTTGCAGTTACAATTGCCCTGTGAAGCTTCCCGATGAAATGCCGCTCGAGGCATCTCGAGCAATAAATAGAAAGGTGGGGGGGCACTTCCTCAGAAATAATCGTAGGATCAGGACTCGTTATAGAAGAAACAAAGCACAAATACTCTTAGTAGAGACATCTTCCCGTTCCTCGCACTCATTTTATGTCAAGGCATTTTCTTCTCCACTTCTCTTTTTTCCCATTTCAGCCCCCCCCACCTTTGAAATCAATGGCTCAACAAACGGCGACAATATGTAAAGAAATCCAGATAATGGAAATTAATGTATATTTTCACTGAGTTCAACTGTCTTGAATGACAAAACACAAACGCGCACACACGGTTGCTGGAATTGAGTATGTCTAATTTAACGAAGAGAAGGAGGATGGGGGGGACGTGATAGCAGTGTTCCAATATCTCAGGGGCTGCCACAAAGAAGAGGGAGTCAAGCTATTCTCCAAAGACAAGAAGCAATGGATGGAAACTAACCAAGGAGAGAAGCAACCTAGAACTAAGGAGAAACTTCCTGACAGTTAGAACAATTAACCAGTGGAACAACCTGCCTCCAGAAGCGGTGAATGCTCCAACACTGGAAGTTTTTAAGAAGAGACTGGACAGCCATTTGTCTGAAAGGGTATAGGGTTTCCTGCCTGAGCAGGGGGTTGGACTAGATGACCTCCAAGGTCCCTCCCAACTTTATTATTATTATTACACCCACGAGTCTATCCGAAACTTTCAAACCTTGATGGAGCCCCTCCAGGTATGGTGGGGGTGGTGGAGGTGGAGTCGAGACCAGAGCCCCTTTGCCCAACCCGTCCCGGGAAGAAAGGCTGGCCAGGAGTTGCGAGGCAATTTGGGCAATTTCTTTTAAGTGGGGT
>NW_015415031.1:0-1696 GCF_001527695.2 Protobothrops mucrosquamatus | reverse complement strand
AGAGAGAGAGGGAGAGAGAGAAAGAGAGGGAGGGAGGGAGAAAGAGAGAGAGGGAGAGAGGGAGAGAGGGGAAGAGAGAGGGAGAGAGATTGCACAATCAACAGCAGGGCAATAATCAACTGGATACTCCCAGCTATTCAGAAACAAATTAGAACATTTGGAGCCCGTAAAAGTCACCCAGGTTACAGCTTGGGGCCAGAAGAGCCCCGGGGACCTATGAAGTATCCATCCACGTTCACCTTACTTGGGAGTCAAAGCCCAGAGACGAGCAATTGCCCTCAGCAAGCAAACAGAACTTATTCCGGGAAAAGTGAAAATAGAGTAAAATATTTTAAAAAGAGAGAAAGAGGAGGAAGGAAGGAAGGAAGGAAGGAAGGAAGGGAAGGAAGATAGGGAGGGAGGAAGATAGGGAGGGAGGGAGGGGAGGAAGGAGGGAAGGGAAGAAAGGAAGGAGGGAGGGAGGGAAGGGAGGGAAGAGGAAGAAAGGAAGGAAGATAGGGAGAGAGGGAGGTAGGGAAGGAAGGAAGGAAGATAGGAAGGGATGAAGGGAGGGATGGAAGGAAGGAAGGAAGGAAGATAGGAAGGGATGAAGGGAGGGATGGAAGGAAGGAAAAGAGAGGGGGGGAGGGAAGGAAGGAAGATAGGGAGGAGAGAGGAAGGGAAGGAAGGAAGATAGGAAGGGATGAAGGGAGGGAAGGAAGGAAGGAAAAGAGGGAGGGGAGAGGAAGGGAAGGAAGGAAGGAGGAAGGGAAGGAAAGAAGATGGGGAGAAAGGGAGGGAAGGAAGGAAGGAAGATAGGAAGCTCTCACCACAAGGGGAAAATAACGACCAGGTGGAAAACCCCAAAATCCCCCACCCAGGATCTCCCCACGTCTTCTGCACCTCTGCACAGTAGAACCACCGGGGTGATCTCCCCCCCCCCCGTCCAAAGAGCCTTCGGAAGGCCGCGCCTTGCCGGCTTCCTCCAGAGAAATCCACGAGAAATCCACGAGAAATCCCGCGGGTGGGGCTTCATTTTTTTCTCCCGGGGTCCAAAAGTTTCTCCAAGTTTTGAGAACTTCTTCGGGCGCAGCCCCCACTCCCACCCCCAGCCCCCCTGACACTCGGGGCGGCCAATCCGCCTCGCTCCGGGCGCGCCTGTCCCCCCAGCCCCCTCCCCAATTATGAACCCTAGCCAATTGCACCTTTGCTGCCTTGACTATTTATTATTATTATTATTATTATTATTATTATTATTATTATTATTATTATTATTATTATTATTATTAATTATTGCTGCTGTTATTGTTATTGCTGTTATTGTTGTCATTGTTGCTGTACTTGTTGTTGTGGTTGTGGTTGCCCTTGTTGCTGTTTTAACTCCAGCAGCCCCAAAGCTCCGATCCGATCCGTCCCGGGCAGCGTCCGGGGCTCTGGCCGGCCCAGCCCCGTCTGGCCGTCGGGATGAACCAGCCCATCGCCCCCCCCCTCCCGTCCTCTCCCCCAGGAGCATCTCTGCCCCAAAAGAGGAATTGGGGGGGGCATTCCCAACCTGCCCCCCAGCCCCGGCTCGCCCGGACGGATCGCCGCCTGCCAGCTCTCTCTCCGCCCCCCCCCAGCACCCCCCCAGCCCGTCCCTTTCGCCCAGCTTTGGGGGGGAGCTCGGTTCCTATCGGGGGGGGGCAGACCCGCAGCCCAACCCGGCGACTGGAGAGGG
>NW_015415030.1:0-1696 GCF_001527695.2 Protobothrops mucrosquamatus | reverse complement strand
CCAAATTTCTCTCCCAATCCTTCTCACGACCTGGAACGTCAGTGGCGCACGCTCGACGTTCGCAGGGCATTGAAGCGCTACATCAAACGCACAGCGCCATTTAGGAAGTCTGAAGCCCTTTTCATCTCCTTTCATCCGTCCTCTCTAGGACAGAAGGTGTCCACCTCCACCATTGGCAGGTGGATCAGGGCCTGCATAGTGGAGGCGTATAAGTCCTCCTCCCTGCCGGTCCCAGATCGTATCACGGCGCACTCCACTCGCAGCGCTGCAACATCTGCAGCGTGGGCCACTCAGGCCTCCATTGAGGAGGTTTGCAGAGCTGCGACATGGTCTTCACCTTCTCCGTTCGTGCGCCATTATAAAATTGATCGCTTTGCCTCGGCTGACGCCTCCTTCGGGAGAAGGGTGCTCCAGCAGGTGATTGCGGGGTCCACGGATTCGGCCTTGCCTGATTCCCACCTGTTGGGACAGTGAGGCTTTGGTATGTCCCACCGGTGGATTCTCCATCTCCTGTACTGGAGAAGGGGCGTTGTCTTACCTGAACGCCTTTTCTCAGTACGGAGATGGAGAATCCACACCCACCCTTAGGTCAGTCAGGCCGTTATTAGGGGTTAGAGAGCCAATACCTAATACATCATTAGCCGCTTTCGCCCTCGATAAGACTGGGTCTCACAGCAACAGGGGGCGTGTCAAAGTTTGGCTACTTGGTCTCAGGAGCAGGCAGACAGAGGAAACCCACCGGTGGATTCTCCATCTCCGTACTGAGAAAAGGCGTTCAGGTAAGACAACGCCCCTTCTCAGCCTCAGGCACTTTTGCTAGCAGAGATACTACACTAAATCTCTAAAATATATACAACATCCTAGTTCTAGGACAAAAGATATATTTAAAATATTTTACAGTATTTTTTTCTTAAATACCTTTCCACCCCAAATTCAAATTATCAGCTGATTCTTTCCTCACTGCTATGTGGTCATTTGTGATCCAGTGAAGAACAAAGGATATTGAAAGTGGCTCCAAGTATTTTGCAAAATAGGAAGAATATCCCAGCCTGCATAATGCAATTTCACAAGCTGCTGAATTCCTCATCCAGTTTGTAAAAGTCAGACATGACTTTAATCTTAATCACTGGAATAAATAAATAAGCCAGATCTAAGCCACTGGCCTATCTGCAGGTTTTTTTTTATTAATAGATAAGTCCTAGATATTTTTTCTGTTTTGTGCCTTCAGGAAGCTTGTGACATAATTTGAGTAGGGTTCAGTTGGAGAACCTGTTCAAGATGCTAGGATTCAGTTCTAAAATCTGCACTGGAGAGTACATTTCTGTATGTGTAAAATAGTTTCTATTTGTAATCAAGTATGCAAATTTGGGCATAGGTCAGGTAGCTTAAAATTCATTAGATATTCATGCATGCTGCTCTTGTTTTGCACATAAGCTTCAAACATTTAAAGCAGCACTTCTTTAACATCTGCTTTTATTGAAGGATTGAATTTCTTGTGCTGGTAACTCAGCAGGTGGCTGCTTTCTGTGTGAATAGATGAGCACAAAGGGCTCAGCCTTCATTTTCAGGAACAATGAGCATTTTACCAACTGAAAGGTTTTGCTTCTTAAGCAAAGCAATTTCATCTGACTAAATGTGACTGTAATATCCTGCTGCATTGAATACAAGATGGACTAGTTTACATAGTTAAGGCAAC
>NW_015415029.1:0-1696 GCF_001527695.2 Protobothrops mucrosquamatus | reverse complement strand
ACTTTCAGCCTTTGGAAGGAGGGTAATTCATCCTTGTAACTAAGGACTCATAACTGGAAGAGTTCAGCAGACCACAAGATATGTGTGGGCTTTGTTGGCCTTTAAGTGGAAAGTAAGAAAACAATCTGTAATGGTGTGTGAGGATGACCTTGGGGGAGAGGGAAAGAGATGCTGTCTAGGGAACGATCAGTCACTTAACGGTCAGAGGAAGAAATTTAGGAAGGACTAGGTATAATTGATGAGACCATTAAAAGTAAAAGTGGGAAGTTTTCTAAACTTCAGATTTGCAAGAGTCTCATAATATACCCTTACAATAAAATAAAGTATTATCATCTGTTCATGTTTCCTACTAGTTAACCAGGAAGGCTGACACAGTTTGTATACTTTGGTGATGGTGGGACTCCAGAACATCAAAAATTGCTTTCAGTAAATATTTTAAGCAAACTGATTCAGGCATATGCAGGTATGTAGATCAGAATGTAATTGTTCAGACGGCAAACTTCTTCAAATTTTGTGACACACAGTTCTCGGCTTCAAACTGCCCTGAAAAATGCAGATATGTAAACCCAACATAGAAATGTCTAGAAGATATGTACATAAAATTGTTCATGAAGTTAGATATTTTAAACATTCATATTGGTACGGAAACAGGCTGGAATGAATAATGAAAATCTAACATCACCAGAAATATAGGATTCGTCCTTTCCTTGATTAAGAAATCTATCAATTTTAGTAGTTTCTTATTGCCTTCCCTGCCACAAATGACAAAGACAGCTTAGCATGTTAAATGGCATAGATGAATGAATGCCTTTCAGAAGAGACTGATGGCTGGCTTGCAATGCCCTTTTCTAAGAAGCAGGACAATTTATTTGGGATTTCTTTTTTAAAAAGCAGTTTTAAATATATAAGAAACATGATGCTCAAAATGTAATGGATACTCCCAAGGCCCTATTAAAACAGTTTTTAGAAAAAGAACTCTGAAGAAAAAAGAAGGGAAGGAGGAAAAAATGGGACAGGTTCCAAAAGCCTTTATAAATTAGCAATGTTTGTATTAGTTTTGTTGTATTAGCTTTGTTGAAGCTAGGATGATAAAGCATGGAACAGCTTCCATTAAAAATCTCTCTCTCAGGCAAACTACTTTTCAATTACTTGTTAAGAATTTCTAGACTACTTGAAATATTCTCTGACAAACGCATTAAAAGTTTTTATTATTTGCAGCTGAATTGATGATGGTGGTGGTGATGATGATGATGATGTTATCCATTCATCATGTCTGACTCTTGGCAATTGTATGGACCAGGTCTCTCCATGTCTTGCACTACTTCTTTGAGTTGTTCTATGCTCTGGCTGGTATCAGCTTTGATGGTGTCCAGCCACCATGTTCTTTGATGGCCTGGTTTCTTTTCACTACTAATGCAGCTGAATTATTGGTCACTGAAGGGCCGATAACTTTTGTAAGCCACCCAGAGTCACTGAAGATGACTGGGCAGCCATATAAGATAGATAGATAGATAGATAGATAGATAGATAGATAGATAGATAGATAGATAGATAGATAGATAGATAGATAGATAGATAGATAGATAGATAGATAGATAGATAGATAGATAGATAGATAGATGATAGATAGATAGATAGATAGATAGATAGATAGATAGATAGATAGATAGATAGATAGATAGATAGATAGATAGAT
>NW_015415028.1:0-1696 GCF_001527695.2 Protobothrops mucrosquamatus | reverse complement strand
CCTGAGCCAGCATGGGGGAACTATGGCCCCCTTCATGACTCGTGGACTTCAACTCCCAGAATTCCTCAGCCAGCCTGGCTCAGCTTGGAAACCTCTCCCTTTCCCCTCAGCATGGCTGGCTCAGGAATTCTGGGAGTTGAAGTCCACCAGTCATAAAAGAGCCCAGGTTGCCTACCCCTGGCCTATACGGTTGTTTTTTCTTTCCTGAGTGTAGAATTTTATTCTTAATCTACGTTGAATTTCATGGCGGGGGATAGGGCCCGTTGTCCAAGTCTTTTGGGATCCTGAGCTTGTCTTCTGGCGCGTTGGCTACTCCTGCCGGCTTGGCTGTCATCTGCAAATTTGACGAGTTTCCCCTCATCCATTTTGACGACAGGAGATGGACGCCGAAAGCTCAAGGGGTCCACCATCTGCCCGTCCATCTGTCCCCCTTTTTCTTGATCTTGAGAGGAGCCGGGCAAATCTCCAAAGGCTGTGGGGATGGAGCGAATGTGGCATTTCTGAACGCCGATTAACCCGTCTCACCCGGGCTTTCTAAAGAGTGACACTTTACGTCCTTGATGTCGGCAAATACACGCCGCTGATTTTTCCGTTGGCTTTTTTTTCCTCCCCAGCGAGGGAGACTCGGACGCCGATTCGGAGCTGGAAGACCGCGTGGACGGAGTGAAATCGTGGCTGTCGAAAAACAAGGGGTCCTGCAAGTCGGTGTCCGAGGACGGCAGTTTGAAGAGTAGCAGGTGGGCCTGGCACGCCGGGGGCATCCCACCCATTGGGGCAGGGGGGGGGCAGAGGGGGGGGGAAAAGGCTCCCGGCTCTGCAGTTAGGGAATGGGGCAGCCCTCCGTGTTGGTGGCCCGTTCCTCCTGTTGCATGGTGTGTAGGAAAACAGAGTAACAGAATAAGGGAATGGCAGAGCTGGAAGGGACCTTGGGAGGTCTTCTAGTCCAACCCTCTGGTCAAGCAGCGGGCCCTGTACTAGAGGTGTGCAACCTTGGGAACTTTTAAGATTTGGTGGACTTCAACTCCCAGAATTCCCCAGCTGGCGTGCTTTTAAAATGGGTGGATTTCAACTCCCAGAATCCCTCAGCCAGCTTGCTTTAAGAGGGGTGGGCTTCCACTCCCAGAATCCCCCAGCCAACATGCTTTAAGATGGGGGGACTTCCACTCCCAGAATCCCCCAGCCAGCCTGCTTTAAGAGGAATGGACTTCCACTCCCAGAATTCCCCAGCCAGGATGTTTTAAGAGGGGTGGGCTTCCACTCCCAGAATTCCTCAGCCAGGATGCTTTAAGAGGGGTGGACTTCCACTCCCAGAATCCCCCAGCCAGCCTGCTTTAAGAGGAATGGACTTCCACTCCCAGAATTCCCCAGCCAGGATGTTTTAAGAGGGGTGGGCTTCCACTCCCAGAATCCCCCAGCCAGCATTCAAGATGGGTGGACTTCCTGCTGGCTGGGGAATTCTGGGATTCGAAGTCCACAAGTTCTTAAAAGTTCCCAAGATCGGACACCTTCACCCTATACAATTCCGGACAATTCCAGTCTCTTCTGGAAAAAACCCTCCATGTTGAAGCACCCGTTACTTCTGGAGACCAGGCGTCCCACTGATTAATTGTGCATTGATTAATTGATTAAACGCACCCAGCTCCTGATCAGATGCGATTGCGGGAGCTGGCTGCATTTGTCGCCCCCCCAAAAAAAG
>NW_015415027.1:0-1696 GCF_001527695.2 Protobothrops mucrosquamatus | reverse complement strand
GGTATGTCTAGTTTAATGAAGAGAAGGACGAGGGGGGACATGATAGCAGTGTTCCAATATCTCAGGGGCTGCCACAAAGAAGAGGGAGTCAAGCTATTTTCCAAAGTGCCTGAAGGCAGGACAAGAAGCAACGGATGGAAACTAATCAAGGAGAGAAGCAACCTAGAACTAAGGAGAAACTTCCTGACAGTTAGAACAACTAACCAGTGGAACAACCTGCCTCCAGAAGTGGTGAATGCTCCAACACTGGAAGTTTTTAAGAAGAGACTGGACAGCCAATTGTCCAAAATGGTATAGGGTTTCCTGCTTGAGCAGGGGGTTGGACTAGATGACCTCAAAGGTCCCTTCCAATTATTATTATTATTATTAGTAGTAGTAGTAGTAGTAGTAGTAGTAGTAGTAGTAGTAGTAAGTAATAATTATAATTTAATTGCCTTTTATCCTGAGAGAGTGGTAGTTGCTTCACACACACACCTCTGGATGTAGATTTAGGTCTCCTAATTTATTATACATATTTTTTTTTTAGATTCCAAAATAAGATCCACCTTTCTACTACTATATCTGATTTTGAGCCACAGTTGTTTCTGGATGAGCTTGTTTCGACTGACTCAGCAATTGTATTTGGAGGCCTTGTACAAACCTTGCAGGAACTGGAGAAATGGCTGGAATCTGCAAAGGGGAAACTTCTTCAGACATAGAAGCAGAAAGATTCACTATCTCCACTTGTAGAACCTATTCCAGTGGGTCTTATCTATTACAGAGACTATCAGGACAAGTACAATGGATTTGGTTACTTATGGCAAATAGCTGGTTTTTGTTGTTGCTGTTGTTTTTGTTTGTTTGTTTGTTTTAGATAACTATCAATTTTGAGCTGTTTGGTAAAGTCTGACAAGCAGAATGTAAATACTGTCTATTTGTCCTTTTCCCCATGATATAAATGGTAAAAAAATATAGGTGTCCCTTAGAATAAGAATAAAAAGAAAATTAAATAAAAAAAATAAAATGGAAAGGAATGAAATAATATAAAATGAAAAGCAAAGGTGCTAATTAAAAATTGAAAAATGACTTTAAAGCAGTGGTGTCAAACTGCTGGCCAATGGGCCGGATGTATCATAGCAAAACCATGCCCATCCCATTGCCGGCAATGGCAAAAAAGTCATGATGTGTCACGACACGTCACGTGACGTTGCGAGTTTGACACCCCTGCTTTAAAGGGAGCTCTTATCAACAAATGCAGCCTCGATGCCATCATTCTGAGTTCCCTAACAGTAATATATTATAGTTTTATCTTTCCTGAGGCTTATCTTTTAAAATGTAGTTTTATATTTTTCATAACATTAATAATATTGCTCCTCCTCAAACATTTAGGAAGAGAAAAGAAAAACTTCATAGTAGTCACAATGGAATAAAGTTATTTGTTTACTGGAACAGAAAATGTTTTGCTTGAAGTGAGCTCCATTATATGCCAAGAAGCAGAATGAACACAGGCAAATAAAGCAGAGTCGAAAGTGACCCCAAATAATTTTCTTGTCATTGACAAAAATGGCTCTAACTGCCTTAAGTTAAAAAGATGAGTTGCAGTGCCACAGCTAACAGTCAAGAAATGATCAGCTGAACACCAAAGTATCAGTGAAAGAAAAATGAAATAGAGGCACACTCTAAAATAGCATGGAAAAAATACTGTATTAGAAACCAT
>NW_015415026.1:0-1696 GCF_001527695.2 Protobothrops mucrosquamatus | reverse complement strand
TTTCAAAGTTATATTCTTCGGAAAACATACAACTTCCTGACATAGACAACTATTTACAACAAGCAAACTTTCCTAGACTGACAGATGATCAAAAAGAAATGATGAACTCTCCGATTGCTTTGGAGGAAATATTAGAGGCAATTAAGCAACTGAAGGTTGGTAAGGCTCCTGGTACTGATGGACTGACGGCAATTTATTATAGAACTTTGTCGGAGGAAATGTTAGAGCCTCTGAAGAGTCTTTTTAATGATATTTTATTAGGAGAGGAGATACCACCATCTTGGAGGTCTGCTTTTATTTCACTTATACCAAAGGAGGATCAAGATTTGTCGCAGCCTAAAAATTATAGGCCAATATCCTTACTGAATACGGATTACAAGATTTTTGCAAAAATTTTGGCTAATAGATTGATGCATGTATTACAAAAGATTATACATATGGATCAATCTGGATTTATAAGTGGCAGATATATGAAGAACAATGTTAGACAAATAGTAAATTTGTTGGAATATTTGGATAAAAATAATCAAATTCCGGCGGCTCTTATCTTTCTGGATGCTGAAAAGGCCTTTGATAAATTGGACTGGCGATTTTTGTTTGGGGTGGTTGACAAAATGAATTTTGGGGATAGATTTTTGTCCGCGTTGAAGGCTATTTATCAATTTCAATCAGCACAAGTTATTGTGAATGGAGATCTGACAGATGTAATCAAAATTGAAAAAGGCACGAGGCAAGGATGTCCTTTATCACCTTTGCTGTTTATTTTGACTTTGGAAATTTTATTAATTAAGGTTCGTGAAACATTAACTATAAGAGGAATAACTTTGGGAAAGAATGATTATAAACTTAGAGCCTTTGCTGATGACTTGGTTTTTACATTATCTCAACCGATTGATTCAACAAGAAATTTGATACAGTTATTGAATGAGTATGGAAGAGTCTCAGGATTTAGAGTAAATGTTAATAAGACTAAAATATTGTCTAAAAACATGGTTATGAAGGATAAAGAGATTTTAACTAACGTAACTGGTTTTGAAATTGTGAAGAAGGTGAAATATTTGGGTATTTATCTTGCTGCCTCTAACGTTAAACTGTATAAAAATAATTATGAAAAGTTGTGGACAAAAATTCAAAAGGATTTAGAAATGTGGAAAAAGTTACATTTGTCATTATTGGGGAGAATTTCTGTGGTTAAAATGAATGTTCTTCCAAAAATTCTTTTTCTGTTTCAGATGATACCAATTTTAAAAAGAGACTCTAATTTAGAAGCTTGGCAAAGAGGGATTAACAGTTTTATATGGTTAGGAAAAAAGCCGAGGGTAAAATTTAAAATTTTGCAAGATGCACGTGAAAGAGGGGGACTTAAAGCTCCAAATTTAAAATTGTATTATGATGCGGTGGTTTTGACATGGATTACTGATTGGATTAATTTAACTAATAGAGATATACTAATTCTTGAAGGCTGGGACTTATATTTTGGATGGCATGCATATTTATTTTTTGATAAGAAAGTTGATTCTATTTTTAAATCTCATATCTTAAGAGTGGCGATTTTGAGAATTTGGAAAAAGTATTATCACAAATTAAATTTTAAGATACCAATGTGGGCAATTCCGGAACATGCAATACAAGGAATAACTATGGGAGTTAAACTAGAGGGAATTATTTATAGAGACTTATTGGTTCTAAAGGGTCA
>NW_015415025.1:0-1696 GCF_001527695.2 Protobothrops mucrosquamatus | reverse complement strand
AGCAGCAACAGGAGGATGGGGAAGGGGCGCGGCTTCCCGGGCCGAGATGGGGCCGGGCGGCGGAGGTATCGACGGCAGCAGCAGCAGGAAGACGGGAAAGGGGCGTGGCTTCCCGGGCCGAGTTGGGTCCGGGCGGCGGAGGTCTCGGTGGCAGCGGCAGCAGGAGGACGGGGAAGGGTCGCGGCTACCCAGGCCGTGGTGGGGCTTGTCGGCGGAGAGCTCGGCGGCAGCGGCAGCAGGAGGACGGGGAAGGGGCGTGGCCTCCCGGGCCGAGGTGGGGCCGGGTGGCAAAGGGCCGCGGCTACCCGGGCCGAGGTGGGGCCGGGTGGCGGAGAGGCAGGCGGCAGCGGGAGGACGGTGAAGGGGCGCAGCCGCCTGTGCCAAAGTGGGAACAGGTGGCGTAGTGTCTCACGGCAGCGGTGGCAGCGGGAGGACAGCCAAGAGGCAACACGCAGTAGGTGGGGAAAGGGCTGGGCAGGCGCCGCGGGGGAATCTCTCGACCTGCGAGATGGCCAAAACGTGCGGGCGGAGTGGGGAAGCTACCGAGACCCCCGGCGACCCCCCTCCAACTAACAGAGTCAGAGGCGGCGGCAGAACAGGGCGAGGGGAGACCCACCGGGCAGGGAAGAGGCATCCTGAGACTGGCTCCTTACCCAGGTTCTGCCGCCTTTCCAGCAATCCTTCTGGCTCTTCCTCCGCTGCCACCACGTGCAGTCCAAAGAAGGAAAGAGGTTTGTGGGCAGTCCCACAAACAAAAGAAGTTCAACCAATCAATTCAAACTTCGTAAGAAGTTTGAATTGATTGGTTGAACTTTTTTAGTCCTACTTTTTTTTTCCGGACTGCACATGGTGGCTGAAGACAGGGAGCCGCAGGAGACGGCTGAAAGAGCCTCATGCGGCTCTGGAGCCGCGGGTTGCCGACCCGTGATCTATGCTATTCAGATCACAGAACCTGTATAGAATACTCCACTTCAATTGGTGAGGCAGCCTACAGCCACATCACAAACATCAGCAAAGTTCAAAAAGCAATTGAACCAGTCTTCTGAAATGTCTTCCATGGTATTCGTTCCAGAGGAACTTCCATTCAGTCAGCCACAGGAGGATTTTAACACAAGGTGTGAGACAAATACATCAGAGACTGTTGCACCCTCTGGACAATCTAGTTTCCTCATTCCAGAGTGGATCCCCCAATAAATATGCCCAAGATTCAGTTTCATCCACCCAAACCAAATTCAGAAAAAGAGCACTTCACAAAAGGGCAAATGTAATCTGCATTTGTCAGTGGATGTGGCTTGCAAGCCAGAACACTTTCTGAAGGAAGGATGTCCAACATCTCGCAGACTCCCTGAGGAATGGAAATCCTTCATCCAATGCCGAATCTGAGGGCAGCCTCATAGAAAAAGAAGCACAGATATGCCAGCCTCAAAGCCAGGTCACTGTCCGAATACCTTCAAACTTGACTTGTGTCCCATTGCTACAGAATCAGCTCTCACTTCTAAAGTAAGTGCATGCTGGGAAGCCAAAAACCATTTCCTTTAGCAATCTGAAGGAAGCAGAAGGACCAGGAAGAATCCAACCTAATCTGTGGCACATGTTCATCTCAGGACTAAATTCACATCCCATACACACAGCATTGCTGGTGAGATTTAGATTTATCTGTATTTGTTAATTGTTATGTTCACCAGCAATTCAATAT
>NW_015415024.1:0-1696 GCF_001527695.2 Protobothrops mucrosquamatus | reverse complement strand
GAAACAGCAAATTCACATGATTTACCATAAATTAATATTTGCATGCCAGATGGATAGACTCAACTGGAAGACCTGAAGAACCAAGTTGCAGACAAATCATTCTGTGGTTACTAAGAGTCAACACTGACCTGATGGCACATAATCAACCATTAATATTTATTAAATTACATTCAAATATTTATTTCATACCCATGAACTAAATTCTCCCAGGCAGCATAGAAAACACTACCTAGACATTGTAGAACAACAATCTATATGCTTTGCGTATTCCTGTGAAAGGAGGACATTTTATTGGTTCTGAAGACTTAAAAAAAATTAGAAAATGAATGCACACAAACCTATTTCAGTAGGCAAAGTTCCATATATAGTAGGCATGTCAAACTCGCGACATCACGTGACATCGCGCGATGTATCGCGACTTTTTCCCCATTGCCAGCAATGGGGTTGGAGAGGTTTCAGTATGATGCATTCGGCCCGTTGGCCAGCAGTTTGACATGCCTGATATATACTATGAAAACTACCCATCAGAAATCAAGGCTATTTTATAAATGCTTTTTACAACTTAACAGCTGTTTTCACTGACATAACTGCTTATGAATTGATTTCAGATGTTTTTGTTTTCCAAGGGCAAATCCTTGGAATGCTATATTATAGTCTAATGCATTCTGAGAAGCTAAAAGCAAACCCTCTAAAAATTGCATTGCTGGATGCCATCTTCTGGTTTAAGATAGAATTAACAAGAGTAAGCAGGACCCATATATCAGCATCAGAAATACTTGTTTGATAGCTATACTAAACTGGGCAGATGGTCTTTGAGGCCTTATCAGTCTTTAAGATATAATGAAGTTTCCACATCCCAAAAAAGGTTGGCCAGAAATGAGCTACTGTATACGTAGGTAGTCCAGTCCAAAAGTCTAAGAATTCAAATAAATTTTGATTTTCAGAGCATGAATGGCAGGAAGAGTTGTAGGATTATGCCCTGATGTAAAAAAGTACTTGATGTTTGAAAACAAGTCAGATACTGTATTCAATCCAATCTGGAAACTATCCATACATTATAATTTTTATCATGGCCCTGTACCATATCTAAACTTGGATTTTTCTTAACATAAGGCTTTAATATCTATGTTTTCATTTGGTTTGCTAAATAAGGATCATATTCCTAATCAGTCAAAAAGTCACAATCTTCATTTTGATTTATGATTCATATTATACACATATTATTTATATCCTGCCTTCATTATTTTTATAAAGAACTCAAGATAGTGTACATAGATAGATAGATAGATAGATAGATAGATAATTTAATTTGTATGCCGCCCTTCTCCCATAGGACTCAGGGCGGTTCACAGCATATTAAAAACAAATAATATACACAAAATACAAAAAATGCAAAATACAAAAATACAGAAATACAAAAAATAAACCCCGATAAAAGCCGAATTAAAACCAAATATTACCAGCTGTGTTTCCCATTAAAATACTTTAAAATTATCTCTACCTAAAATCCTCCCTAGGTCAGGCCCGCTTGCTGGAAAAACCATGTCTTGAGGGCGCGGCGGAAAGTAAGGAGATCCGGAATCATCCGGATCTCGGGGGGTAGTTCATTCCAGAGGGTGGGGGCACCCACAGAGAAGGCCCTTCCCCTGGGGGTCGCCAGCCTACATTGCTTGGCCGACGGCACCCTGAGGAGGCC
>NW_015415023.1:0-1696 GCF_001527695.2 Protobothrops mucrosquamatus | reverse complement strand
TATACAATTTTGTGTTAGAAGCTGTAATATAAACCCCCAAGTATTTTACCTTTTTAACCATTTCAAAACCTGTAAATGAAACTAACATATCTTTATCCTCCTTAAACATATTTTTTGATAATATCTTAGTCTTATTAGAATTTACCTTAAAACCAGAAACTTTCCCATATTGTGCAATAATTTCAACCACCTCAATTGCTGAATCTATCGGCTGAGTTAATGTTAACACTAAATCATCTGCAAAAGCTCTTAATCTATAGTCAATCTTATTGACCTTAATTCCTCTTATTACAGAGGATTCACGAATTTTAATTAACAAAATCTCCATTGTTAACACAAATAACAATGGAGATAAAGGACATCCTTGTCTAGTTCCTTTTTCAATTTTAAAAGTTTCTGTTATCCCCCCCCCATTAACTATAATCTGTGCTGTCTGCTGTTGATAAATGGCCTTAAGAGCAGAAAAAAATTTTTCCCCAAAATTCATTCTATCTATGACCTGAAACAAAAAACCCCAATCCAATTGATCAAATGCTTTTTCAGCATCTAAAAATATAAAAGCAGCCGGAATTTGATTATTCACTTCCAAATATTCCAATAAGTTAATAATCTGTCTTACATTATACTTCATGTATCTTCCAGTTAAAAATCCAGATTGATCACTATGAATCATTTGACCCAACACTTGTGTTAATCTATTTGGCAATACTTTAGAAAAAAATCTTATAATCTATATTCAATAAAGATATAGGTCTGTAATTCTTAGGTAGCGTCAAATCCTGACCCTCCTTTGGTATTAAAGCTATAAAAGCAGTCCTCCAAGTAGAAGGTACCTCCTTGCCCAACAGTATACTGTTAAACAGTTCCTGTAAGGGTTCTATCATTTCTTCAATTAATGTCTTGTAGTAAACTGCTGTACCAACTTTTAATTGCTTAATTGCTCCCTTAATCTCCTCAGCTGTAATTAAACTATTCATTTTTTCCCTTCGATTATCGGACAATCTAGGGAAATGTGCCTCCTGTAGATACTTATCTATTTCTCCATTTTGTATTTTTTCAGAGGCATACAACTTAGAATAAAACTCCAAGAAACTCTTCTTAATAAAATTTTGTTCAAATGTCACTTTACCATTATAATCTATTTTCTCTATAGTTCTTGATTTCTGTTTTTTCTGTAATTGATAAGACAACCACCTTCCAGGTTTGTTTGCATTACAAAATGTGTTATATTTCATGTACCTTAAACTAGTTGCAGTCTGGTCAGCTATTAACATATTAAATTGTTCCCTAAGCATAGTTATAGATACTTTTAAATTATTATCCGACGGATTCAAAATAAAAGCCTGTTCTTTCAATTTAATCTCCTCCTCTAAATCTTTTCGTTTTTGTACTTGCTTTCTCTTATGAACAGTATTCATAGAAATCAAAATACCTCTCATATAAGCTTTACTAGCGTCCCAAACTATTGAAATCGGGGTACCTTTATGCCTATTTAACAAAAAAAATTCTTTCAAATAACCCTTGCACTTCTGCACATTTATATCATATCTAAACAAATTTTCATTCAATCTCCAGGATCTTCTCTCTCCTTCTTCACGAAATAGTTCCATCCACACTGGGCTATGATCCGACAATGTCCTAGGAAAAATCTTAACATTCTTCACCCTGGAAAGAAAGTCATTAGTTATCAAAAAAA
>NW_015415022.1:0-1696 GCF_001527695.2 Protobothrops mucrosquamatus | reverse complement strand
TACAGGACTATGATCTGATAAAGTCCTAGGAAAAATCTTCACTTTTTTAACCTTAGAAATCAAGTCACTAGTAATCAAAATAAAATCAATTCTAGAATGAGATTGATGTCTATCTGAAAAAAAAGTAAAATCACTTTCTCCAATATTCCAATCTCGCCATATGTCTTTTAACTCCAAATCTTCTTGCAATGCAAAAAAACTTTTAGGCAATTTGGTTTGAGTTGAAACTTTAGAAAGAGTTTTTTTTAATCTCTTTTAGGGTCTATTACACCATTCCAATCTCCCATCAAAATGATGGATTTATAATCCAATTGTATTATCTTTTGATGTAAAAAACTGTAAAATTGTTTCTGCTGTTGGTATTGGTTAGGTGCGTATATACCAACGACAAGACATTTTTTTCCATTCAATAAAAGTTCAATAAGCACAAATCTTCCTTCTATATCTGATTCTATTAGCTTTGGCAGTAACTCTTTTTTAACATAAAAAACTATACCTGCTTTTTTCTTTGGTGCGGGGGCAATGAAATGTAAACCCAGTTTAGAGTTTGCCAAATATTTTTGATCTTTTGACACAATATGAGTTTCTTGTAAACATATGATATCATTTTTGTATTATTTCAAATAATGAAATATTTTCTTCCTTTTTTGTGGTGAATTCAGTCCACTAACATTTAAAGTCATTAACTTAACCATCTTTCGGCTTTTGGAGCTTCTGAATTATCCCTTGCAGGTCTGTCATGACAGATCTTTTAGGCCTGGCCCCTCCCACTGGCTCCGAGGTAAAAGAATACGTTTGAGGCACAGATTCCTTCTGTTGTTCTCTTTCCCTTCGTTTATGCGCTGCATGTGTCATCCTCTGCACTTTTGAATCAGCTTTCACCTCCATCAGTTGCTGATTCTGGGAATCAACTACAGGCAACGATGTAGCTCCAGGCACTTCTACAACCAATTGTTCCACTTCTTCCATTCCTTTAGTTGGTAACATGGGAGATGAATCTACTTTCAGAACCGTTAAGTAAAAATTTTTAGCCTTCTGAACTGTATCAAGTTTATAACGATTCCCAGCATAATTCAAAACCAGTCCAAAAGGTATCTCCCATCTAAAAGGCACTTGTCTTTTCTTTAACTCCTGAGCCAGAAAGGCAAATTCCT
Source organism: Protobothrops mucrosquamatus (assembly GCF_001527695.2). NCBI lineage: Eukaryota > Metazoa > Chordata > Lepidosauria > Squamata > Viperidae > Protobothrops > Protobothrops mucrosquamatus. The sequence goes on along the minus strand of NW_015415022.1, from coordinate 542 downwards.
TTCTTTTTTAAATTTTTTTTGAAGGTATCTCTTTCAAAATTATAACATCTTGGGCAGCAATCTGAAATCTCTGTTGGTAAAAAGCTTGTATAATATCATTTCAACGTGTTTTTCTGAAGAAGTAAACAACCACATCTCTAGGCAAATTTCTCTGATGTGCCACCCATGAGTTTACTCTATATGCTTTTTCAATCTCTCCATATATAATTTCAGGATCAGAGTCAGTAGCCAAGGCTATGGCAGCTGCTACCTCCTCCCTCAATTTCTCTTGTAAATTCTCTTTAAGTCCTCTGATTCTATAGCATGTTCCATTTCTTCTATTTTCTCTATCCTCTCCTCCATCCCCTCCATCTTCTCCACCACTTCCTCCACATGTCCCTCTAAACGATCCACATGAAAAGCAAAACCTTGAAAAATTTGGGACATGTTTTCACACAATTCATCATTTTTCTTACCAAGAAGTTCTTCTGTTTCAGCTCTCATCTGTTGTACTATCTGTTTAGAAATCTGTGCCAGAGAGTCCTGCAAATCTTTAAGAGAAA
>NW_015415021.1:0-1696 GCF_001527695.2 Protobothrops mucrosquamatus | reverse complement strand
TTTTCATTAAGCATGTATCCAGCTTGTTTGAAGTAAAAAAAAAACTTCACATCATCTTCACATTATTACTTTGCAAAAGTCAATTTGCTCTTGATGAATATGATACATTTCTCCTGCATTTAATAGATGGAAGTTAAGGTGCTGTGCCATAAGATTTTATGGAAAAAGAAATGCTGCTAGAGTGGAAGGTGAGTAGAACCATCTCCCAAGTTTCAAATATGAGTAAACAGAGTAGATTTATAGTAATGTCATATTAAGTATGTTGAGGTCATAAGGACATGTGGTTTTTTAAAAAATAATCTTCTCAGAAAAAGGTGACTCAAAATTAAGGCATTCCTTAAAAGCCTGTAAGGTTTAATACTTCAAAGAAAGGAAGACTGGATAATTATTTCCCTTATGATACCATCAATGATCTCATTAGAACTTCAGGTTATCACTTAGAGACATCTCCTGTCTTGAGCTTCTGCCCATGTTTGCTATTACCTAATGGGTAGTTGGACATCTGCTATTTTTAACCAAGGGCACAGATTAACCAAGGGCACACATCTCAAACTCAAATCCCATTCAAGGCTTTGATGTGAACTTTTTGTTTGAGCTAGCTTCTCAATCCCAGCCACAGAGATGTACCAAAAGAGACATTCACCTCTAAATTTTTCCAGCTGTCTTGTCTTGTATATGAGGTGAGATATTGTGAAATTTCATCATGTAATAAACAGCAACTAAAGGATCTTTTGTAAATCCTTCCCTTTTCTCTTTCTTCCTATTTCATAAAAGATTTGTGGATCCACTTTCATCTCACAAGAGCTATGTCTCCTTGACCGGACTTCATAGAGAAGACCAAGGTAATTCCATGGCTGGCTGGTTGGAGAAAATAATTTTTTCTGCTACTGATAGAACTTGTTTGACAGCAACAAGAAGGAATTACCACAGCACATAGCTGGAGTATTCCCCAGTCTTTTTGGAAACTTGGTATACTTTCCACTATGGGAAGAAATACAATCAACTGAAATGACAGGTCTTTTTGTATTTGCTGGCTGAATTTTTTCTTAGCTGCTGGTAGAAAATATATTGGTGTAGGCTTTCTTAGTCACCTGTGACATGGACCAATCAGAGATCAGCTTGTGAGCTACAAATACAAAAGCCCAAGTCACTCCTTGTTCAGTTGCCTCTGAGCTGCTGAGAAATACACTACAAAGCAGCTCACTCTGCCTCTAAAGATGAAAGCCATATCTGCCAACAAAACTTCAGGACACTGGAAAACTAAAGTGATATACAGAGACTCTCAATGCCATGGCAACTTCTAAACTAATAGAATGAAAAATCAATTATTCTTAAAATATTAATGGCAAGCAATCACGAACAAATATGACAGAGTACTATAAAGAAGTAACATATAGCTTGTCTTCTCAGTTTTAAAATCCTTGCTTATTTCTCTTCTAATAGAAGCAGTGGTGGGATTCAGCCAGTTTGCACCACTTTGGCAAAACTGGTAGCTATTTTTTTTGTTGCCCAGGCCCAGAATGGACTTCTGGAAGCAGCATCCACACAGAGAACCAGTTGTTCACATATTTGAATCCCACCATTGAACAGAAGGCATATTTATGAATCCAATCCTTGCCCAAGAAGTTAGTCACAGCCTATACAATCTAGCATGTGATAAGACCCAACTCTTAAATAAAGGAAGGTCCTCTCTTTC
>NW_015415020.1:0-1696 GCF_001527695.2 Protobothrops mucrosquamatus | reverse complement strand
ATGGGGAGAAACAGACTCAGGCTCAACCCTTCCAAGACTGAGTGGCTGTGGTTGCCGGCCTCCCGGCATAGTCAGCTGACTCCGTCGCTGACTATAGGGGGCGAAACTTTGGCTCCCTCGGAGAGGGTACGCAATCTGGGTGTCCTCCTGGATCCACGGCTGACACTAGAAGATCAATTGACGGCCGTGGCCAGGGGGGGGGTTTTACTGGGTACGCCTGGTTCACCAGTTGCGGCCTTTTCTGGACCGGGACGCCTTGCGCACAGTCACCCATGCTCTTGTCACCTCCCGCCTGGACTACTGTAATGCTCTCTACATGGGGCTCCCCTTGAGGAGCATCCGGAGGCTCCAGTTAGTCCAGAATGCAGCCGCGCGGGCGGTGATGGGAGTGACTCGTCGCTCCCATGTAATGCCGCTGTTGCGCGAGCTGCACTGGCTGCCGGTGGCTTTCCGGGTGCGCTTCAAGGTGTTGATTATCATCTTCAAAGCGCTCCATGGCATCGGACCTGGTTATCTCCGAGACCGCCTTCTGCCTCAGATTACCTCTCATCGGCCGATACACTCCCACAGAGAGGGTCTCCTCAGGGTGCCGTCAGCCAGACAGTGCCGGCTGGCGACCCCCAGGGGGAGGGCCTTCTCGGTTGGAGCCCCCACCCTATGGAACGAACTACCCCCAGAGATCCGGGTGATTCCGGATCTCTCCTCCTTCCGCCGCGCCCTCAAGACATGGCTATTTAAGCTAGCAGGACTGGCCTAAAGGTGATCTTAATTTGGTTTTAAAATAATTTTAAAAAAGAAAAGGCCAATAATTTAATATTCTATTTTAATTACATTTTAAATTTAGTATTTTGTATTTGTACCTGTTTTAGATGGCTGTAAGCCGCCCTGAGTCCGCTGGGAGAAGGGCGGGATAGAAATTTAATAAATAAATAAATAAAATAAATAAAAGATGCAGGCTTGGGACGTTGCAAGAGTCCCGGGCATTTGCAGAAGCTGCCCGGGACCAGACTGAGCGGCGCCAGCCTTGTGCGCATGCGCAAGGTGGGAAAAGCCCGCCTCATGATTGGTTGAACTTGCCCGGGGATCAGAGGGTATAAATAGAGGCCTGCGTGCCTCTGCTCTGGTTGTTCGTAGAATGAAGCAAACAATAAAGACTTGTTGGAGATGTTTCGTCTCAGGCGCCATTATTCCCAGGACTTAACAATAACATATAAAAATATTTTAGATGAAAGAGGGGAATTGAAATCCAGGAAAACCCTCCAGGATGAAGGGATATATCTAGAATGGTGGGCGTACCTGCAGCTGCAGGCGAGATATTGGAAAGATAAAAAAGAGTTAGGCATTAAATTAGAACCGATAGAATTGGATAAAATAGTATTGGGATCAGAGGATAAAATGAGTAAAAAACTATACTATTATTTGTTAGACTTGGCAATGTATGAAGAACAAGTAAAAGTAACTATGTTAAAATGGAGTAAGGATTTTGGTTTAAACTTTGATCTGCACATCTGGCAAGAATTATGGGCAAGAAATAAGAAGCTTACTCTGGCCACCTCTTACAAAGAAAACCTCTATAAAATGTTTTATAGATGGCATCTCCCGCCCATAAAATTAGCTAAAATGGGTCCCAACATTTCCTCTAAATGTTGGAAATGTAATCTGACAATTGGAACATACTATCATATGTGGTGGGAGT
>NW_015415018.1:0-1696 GCF_001527695.2 Protobothrops mucrosquamatus | reverse complement strand
ATCATCTCTAAAGGTTCCTCTAAAATGAATACCAAATCATCTGCAAATGCTAGCAATTTATAGATTTCGCCTTTTATTTTCAATCCTTTAATTTCTGGATCTTGCCTAATGTTTCCATTTAGAACTTCCAAAGTTAAAATGAACAGAGTGGGGATAGTGGACATCCTAAGTCTTGTGCCTTTTCGTATATCAAAATTCTCTGTATAATCCCCATTTACAATCACTTTTGCTGTTTGTTTCTGATATATTGTCTGAATCGTATTTATAAAGTTTGGTTCAAAGTCCATTTGTTTTTAATTGTTGAATCATAAATTGCCAAGAAACATTATCAAAATGCCTTTTGGGCATCTAAAAATACTAATGCCAGTTGTTTCCCTAGATGCAGTTCATAATATTCCAATATGTCCAGTATTGCTCTCAAATTATTTTTTATTTGTCTCTTTGACAAAAATCCGTTTTAGTCAGGATGTATAAACTCAGTCAAAAATCTTTTCAGTCTCTCAGCTATTATTGAAGTGAAGATTTTGTAATCCACATTTAATAGTGATATCAATCTATAGTTTTTTTATCTGCGTCAGATCTGACTCCTCTTTTGGTATCAAAGTAACATTTGCTTCTGTCCATGTGTTTGGGAGTTTTGCCTCCAATAGAAGTTCATTACATATTCAATGACAAACTGAATGTATCTTGTAAGCATTTATAAAACTCTGCCGGGAATCCATCTGGTCCTGGTGTTTTTTTTATTTTTTTGTCTTTTTATTGCCTCTGTCAATTCTATCATTGTTATTTTTTCATTTAACATAGTCTTGAAATTTTCTGGAATTTTTGGTAAATTATTTTCTTCTATATATTGAATCATTTTCTCCCATGGGGTTTCTTCCTTAACATACAGTTTCTCATAGCATTCTTTAATTATTTTTTTATTGCTTCATTTTTAAATTGTAAACAGCCTTTTTTATCTACTAAATTGTTTATCAATTATTTCTCCTTCTGTTTTTTTAAGTTTAAAAGCTAACCATCTTCCTGGTTTATTTGCATTTTCAAAAAAGTTTTGCTTTGCCCTTTTAATTTGCTGTGCCAATTTTTCGGATTCTATTAAATTTAATTTATGTTTTATTTCCATTTGTCTTTTCAATATTTTCTTTTGTGGTCTATTTCTAGTTTAAATTCTAATTTTTTAAATTCTTCTCTTAACAACTAACATTGTTTTCTCTTTTCTTTGATTTTTTTCATTGCTATGCCTTAAAAATATGCTTTGGCTGTATCCCATACATTTTGTAATGTTGTATCTTTTTTGTTTTCTTTGAAGAAAAAATCCATTTCTTTTGTTGCTAATTCTATAAATTCTTTCTCTTTTAATGTAGATTGGTTCAAAGTCCATCTTAATTTTTTCTGCATCCCGTTCCACATCATTTTTAAAGGATTATGATATGCCCAAGTGCCTAATTCTATTTCAATTTCCTGCATATTAACCCATAGTAATAGTAATAGTAGTAGTAATAATAATAATAATAATAATAATAATAATAATAATAATAATAATAATAATAATAATAATAATAAAGTTGGAAGGGACCTTGGAGGTCATCGAGTCCAACCCCCTGCTCAGGCAGGAACCCTACACCATTTCAGACAAATGGCTGTCCAGTCTCTTCTTAAAAACTTCCAGTGTTGGAGCATTCACCACTTCTGGAGG
>NW_015415017.1:0-1696 GCF_001527695.2 Protobothrops mucrosquamatus | reverse complement strand
AAAAAAAAAAAAAAAAGCTCAGCACAAATTGTGAATTGTGTTTTTTTCTCTCCCAGAAGCTGTGTAGGCCTTCAACTTTAAAGGCAAGAATGATCTTTGGAATAAGTCATGATAGCACCTGATAACAATTCCTTAAATACAATGCATTTTCCTGGAATTGTGCTTGGAAAAAAATGCAACTTCTGTAAAGTGCAGCAAGATGCTATATTTGTAACCTCCTGTATCTTTCCCCTTCCAATCCAAGGTCCTTCTGAACTCTAATGCTGTAGGAGACATTCATATCGCCTATGTCATGCCTCATACAAGACTGAACCATTTAGTTCAGGTTTGTTGATCAGGTTTGTTGATCAGCAATGCTTTCCATGGATTTCAGGGCAGAGGTGTTTTTTTTTCCAGCCCTACCTTAAGATCCTGGGGTTGATCCTGGGCTATTGTACTTGCAAAACAGTTGCTCCACTGCTTGTTTCCAATTAATTTCAAAACTTCTCCATGACAAATTCCATTCTAACTCTCTTTCCATTAGCCTTTACTGCCGGTTTCCTTCCTTTACATTTTACAACCCTCCATTTCTGCAGTAGTGGCTCTCCGTGCATAAATGTATGGACATTTTGGTGACTTCTTAACTAAACCTAGAAATGTTATCATTGAGATCTTCACTTGTACCCCAAAGTTAACTAACGTAAACATAGCTAGATAGACTAACAAACTAGAAGACCTCCAAGGTCCCTTCCAACTCTGTTACTCTGCTATTTCAAAGACTTTTTGCTTGCATCCTAAAGAGTTCGTTATGAACAAACTGGGATGCATGACTTCCTAAATCTTCTCACCTCCTGATTTCAAATCTTGGCAATATCACTGGTTTATTTACAGGTAGAGCAGATGGGAAGCAAGCATGCATGGAGGCTATATTAATCCCTCAAGCAACATCATTTTCCCAGCAGCTGAGATAATGTCTGTTCTAAAAAGTAACCCTGGGTTATTTCTTTCTAGCAGGTGCTAAACTCAACTCACATTCAAGTGGGAAACATTTTTTTTCTATTGCTTATCTATGTAGGTAGTGTGTGACTTGGAGAGTCTACTGAGCACTGGAGACTATTTATAGGCTCTTACTAACCACCAGGGTTTTTCTTAACTGTCAGATGAAAAGTTCTTCAGAACCCTTAGGCTTCAACGACTGCTTTGTATATTCAAGAGGCAGATACAGAAAAACAAAAACAAAAACAACATAACAGCTTTGCAATTGGGAAAATAGACTTAATTGTTATACTCCATCTAGAATCATTTTCTATGAATTGAGCAGCCATATAAATGTGATAGATAGATAGATATATAGAGATAGATAGATAGATAGATAGATAGATAGATAGATAGATAGATAGATAGATAGATAGATAGATAGATAGATAGATAGATAGACGGACGGACGGACGGACGGACGGACGGACGGACGGACGGACGGACGGACGGACGGACGGACGGACGGACGGACAGACAGACAGATAGATAGATAGATAGATAGATAGATAGAGTTAGAGAGATAGAGATAAATAAGATAGAGGATACCAGGGGTAGGCAACCTTGGGTCTTTTATGACTCGTGGACTTCAACTCCCAGAATTCCTGAGCCAGTTGAAGTCCACAAGTCATAAAAGACCCAAGGTTGCCTACCCTTGGGATAGACAGACAGAGTTAATAAA
>NW_015415016.1:0-1696 GCF_001527695.2 Protobothrops mucrosquamatus | reverse complement strand
AACAAATGTGTATATTTCTATTTCTAGAACAGTCCTGTTTGGCCTTCATCCTAATCTTCTCTTGATAATACACCATCCAAGGAGAGGCTGATGTTTGATGCAGTGACTTTGATGGTTTTGATAGACCTGCAATTGAAGGATCTTTAGCGTTCACTCCCCCATAAACATTCTAACATAACCAGAAAGCATTTTTTTTTTTGCTTCTTCTTTCCTTCCCCCCCTTGGTGTCTTTTGTTTCATTGTAAGCCTAAAGGCAGGAAATGTACTTTTCCACTGATGTGGTACTTAAAAGGTTGTACTATAGGTGGTTTTAAATACATACAGAAATGCTCTCCAAAAATGTTCTACAGCAGTAGTTAGGACTGCTGGTCCTGGAATGGGACAATTAACCACAGGCACATGATTGTGCCCACTTCATGTGGCCCCCCTACTGTAGCTGACCCATCAGTGGGCATTTATCGCTGGCTGGCCCTCCCTGCCACTGGTCACCTGCTACTGGTCCCCTGCCCCCTCCTCCTGGGCAATTTGCAGAGGGACCTTTGTTTTTGCCCAGTTGCATCTGGAGACCTAAAACGTGATGTAAATATGTTGGCCGGCTCTATGATCTACCAACTGTAGAGAAAGTGATGAAGTTCTTTGTGTAGAACAACATGTGACCTTCTTTGAGATCCTAGCTGGAAAGGATGGTAAATATCTCAGTCGGTGAGATTAGTCCTGCCTCGTTGCCTTTTCTGCAAAAAAAATGTTTGGAGTTGAAAAACATGCTGAGAAAAGTGAATTGCGAAGGCAAGACACCTAAGCGCATTTATCAGAAAATCAATATGTTGACTAGAGTTCGTAATACTTTCAGCAAGGAATATTTCTGGAACCCTTTTTTCTTCCCAGCATCTGTTATGGTGGCCGGCCTGCAGGACACAGTTTGACAGTCCTTGGAATATCAAGAAAAAGGGGTTGGGGGTGGGGGGAAATGAGCCTGCAGGGTTGAGGTCTTGTTGTGCTCTTGGGCTAATGACGAGATCTTTAAATAAGACATTTGCCGAGAAACGTCTATATGAAAGAGATTTGTTTTTAGAGGCATTTATTAGTTTGGGAGAGAAGACAGCAAGAAAAAAAGGGAAATGCTGGTGTCAGTGGGAAAATGGATATTCTTACCCCCTTTTAAACACTGTCCACTTTCAAAGCTTGCTTCAAGCAGCTTGTAACGTGCTCCCAAATAGATTATCCACGAATATTCCTTATGGTTAAACTATCTCTCTACCTCTCTATTTCTCTGTCTGTCTGTCATCTATCATCTATGATAGCAGTGTTCCAATATCTCAGGGGCTGCCACAAAGAAGAGGGAGTCAAGCTATTCTCCAAAACACCTGAGGGCAGGACAAGAAGCAATGGGTGGAAACTAATCAAGGAGAGAAGCAACCTAGAACTAAGGAGAAACTTCCCGACAGTGAGGACAATTAACCAGTGGAACAACCTGCCTCCAGAAGCAGTGAATGCGCTAACACTGGAAGTTTTTAAGAAGAGACTGGACAGCCATTTGTCCGAAATGGTATAGGGTTTCCTGCCTGAGCAGGGGGTTGGACTAGATGACCTTCAAGGTCCCTTCCAACTTTACTATTATTATTATTATTATTATTATTATTATTATTATTATTATTATTATTATTATTATTATTATTATTATTATTATTATTATTTG
>NW_015415015.1:0-1697 GCF_001527695.2 Protobothrops mucrosquamatus | reverse complement strand
TCTTCCTTCCTCCCTCCCTCCCATCTTTTTCTTTCTTTCTTTCTTTCTTTCTTTCTTTCTTTCTTTCTTTCTTTCTTTCTTTCTTTCTTTCTTTCCTCTCTCTTCTTTCTTTCCTCTCTCTTCTTTCTTTCCTCTCTCTTCTTTCTTTCTTTCTTTCTTTCTTTCTTTCTCTTTCTTTCTTTCTTTCTTTCTTTCTTTCTTTCTTATCTGGCCACCCACCTCCCACAACAAACAACCACAGCAACCATTAAATAAATTGTTTACAATCTTAAAACACTAAACATAAATAACAATATAAAAACATAACAAGCCAAGATTACGAGAGAGGGGAAAAAAAGCACCTAAGATATACAGCCACCTGGCAGGCTCCCCATAGAATACTGTGACTCTCTGCCCCCCTTTTGCTTTTCAAGGTTCTGGCCTGTCATTGACGATGCGTTACGGACGGCAGCCTGCGACAAAAGCAAGAGCGTCCGTCTTCTCATCAGCTGTTGGCAGCACTCCAGACAAACCATGTTTGTCTTCCTGGAGTCGCTCGCGGTCCTGAGAAGGAAACCCCTCCACTGCCCCATCGAAGTGGTGAGTCCTCCCTAACCTCTTCCTACTAAGAAAACCCACAGGGTTAGAAACTCTAGAAGGGTGGAATGAGAGAGAGAGAGAGAGAAGAGAAAGAGACAGAGAGAGAGAGAGACAGAGAGAGACAGACGGGGAGAGACACACAAAGAGAGAGAGAGAGAAGAGAGAGAGAGACAGACAGGCAGACAAACAGGCAGAGAGAGACACAAAGAGAGAGAGAGAAGAGAGAGAGAGAGAAGAGAGAGACAGAGAGAGAAAGAGAGAAGAGAGAGATAAAGAGTCAGAAAGAGATAGAGAAAGACAGAGAGACAGAGTGACAGACAGGGAGAGAGAGAAACTCACAGAGAGAGAGAGATAGAAACCGAGACAGAGAGAGAAAGAGAGAAGAGAGAGATAAAGAGAAAGACAGAGAGACAGAGTGACAGACAGGGAGAGAGAGAAACACACACACAGAGAGAGAGATAGAGATAGAGAGATACACAGAGAGACACAGAGAGAGAAAGAGGGGAATGGAGAGAGAGAGAGAGAGAGAGAGAGAGAGAGAGAGAGAGAGAGAGTGAGAGAGATATGCGTTTAATTCTTTGTTTTCCTTTTTCAGAAACTCTTTGTGGTTCCCACAGAAGGGAGAGAAATTCCTTATGCTCACGTTAACCACAACAAATACATGGTGACGGACCGTGTAGCTTATGTTGGTACGTAGCTCTCACGTTTGAATGTCATTCACAGAATAACAGAGATGGAAGGGACCCGGGAGGTCTTCTAGTCCAACCCTTACTCAAGCAGGAGATCCTATACCATTTCAGACAAATGGCTGTCCGGTCTCTTCTTAAAAACTTCCATTGTTGGCGCATTCACCGCTTCTGGAGGCAGGTGGTTCCACTGGTTAATTGTTCTCACTGTCAGGAAGTTTCTCCTTAGTTCCAGGTTGCTTCTCTCCTTGCTTAGCTGAAGTGGGCTGCAAATGACACATACACGGGATTTCCTTCTTTTGTTCTCCATCTTCAGGAACTTCTAACTGGTCTGAAGATTATTTTCTCCACACCACCGGAGTGGGGCTGATCGTCAATCAAAGCCACGTTGCTCCCGAAGCCCAACGTTACACTTTGCGCCAGCAGCTGGTG